>NW_027514380.1:10245000-10547500 GCF_048772815.1 Callospermophilus lateralis | reverse complement strand
ACAATATTCACCCTTATGCTTAATATCACTTTCTTGGAGCTATTCCCCACACCTTGATCCAAAATATATTTTTAAGCACAGCATTTTTCTCTATTTTAGAAGAATATTTCTCACCAAATACTTCAGTTGCTTAACACATCATTGAAAAGATTGAATGGTCCATCACAAAAAAAGATAGTATTATTTAAGTTAATATTTAATTTGCTTTTTCTGAAAACAAAGCAATTTTAACATGACTTCAGAATAAATGATGGAATAGAGTAGTAAATTTTAACTGTTCCTTTTAAATTCAATGCAATATATAATACATAAAAATATTTCACAAAATATTTATTTAAGTCATTATATATGATTGTCAAGTAAATATTCTCCTTAATATGAAATAAGTTCATATTAAATATATTCAGATACATTGTTTCTGAAATATTTTACTTAGTAAGTTTTAATTCCTTGAAATTATGATGAGGTTCTTTAGCACATTGCTTTGCAAAGTGTGGTTTCCTAGAACCATGACATTAGCACCAGGTGGAGGCATACACAAAATCTTAGTTTTTAGCCACAGAATCATAAGATCCCAACATGACTTGATTTTTATATTATCACTCTACCACATGGGAATACTGGATTAAATAATTCCTTTCCCCTTCTCTGCTACAAAATCACTGTTTTATCACTTAACATCATAGATTAAAGCAAAGCACTTGCCTAGGTTATGCCTGAGATTTATTATTAAAAACTTGGAATAATTTCCTATCTGAGTATGGAGAACCCCAGTGCAATTATATATATATTTTTTCTCATTGCAATCAATAGACCCAGAAATAGAGTTTAGGTACTTGCCCAAAGTCACATAGTGGAAGAGCTGAGTTGAGGTTAATTTTATGTGTCAACTTCAATGGGTTGGATGGTGTCTGGATATCTGGCTAAATATTTTTCCTAGATATGTCTGTGAGGGTATTTATGGATGAGGTTAACATTTAAATTGATAAACTGAATAAAGCTAAATGTGTTCAAACTACGTGGAAACCCCAATCTCTTGAATGTCTGCACAGACTAAAATGCTGAGTTATAATTCTTTGTCTTTGGGCTGAGACATCAGACTTCTCTTGCCTCTGAACTTGGACCAAGATAGAAATCTCACCATCTTTCCTTGTTCCCAGGTTCTCACACTTAGTCTGGAACTTACTCAGTCAGTTTTCCTAATTCTCAGGTCTTTAGACTTGAATTAGAATTACTAATTCTAATTAGTAATTAGTTGCAGGCTGCAGGCCTTTGATTTCTCAGTCTCCATAATTGCATGAGCCAGATTCTTATAGTAAATCGCTTTTTCTCTTTTTCTTTCTCTTGGCAGGTAGGTAGGTAGGTAGGTAGGTAGATTGATAGATAGATGGGCAGACATCCTATTTATTCTTAATCTCTTGAGTGCTAAGACTAATACACATATCCTAATATTTAAACACTTATTATAGCTCCATAATCTTACTCTTATACACTAAAATGTCACAAGCATATCCTTTTGAGTGATAGGCTGCATGTCTACATTAAGAAAGCATACATTACAATACCTGCACAAACATCACATTAGAAATAATGATTGATGCTCTTTTGTTAAATAGTTCTATCCAGTTATTGGGTAAAAATCAAGATCCCATACAAAGCAAAAGAATATTTTACTGCATGCCAGTCTCTGGATGTCAAATTTTGGAATGTGTTTCTCCCTTTGGAATGGGTTATCTGTATCCTTCTTACTGTTCACCATGATAAAACTTTCCTGTCTAGTAAGTGAACTACAACTGTAAGGAACTGGATCACATTGTACAAGGTTGAAGAAACTCAGAGACAGAAAATATACAGCAGGTTTTATATTAAAATAAGTGAATATATATTTATGTATTTATGTACAAAGAAGAAATTATTTATTATTTCTATTTCAACAACCTGAAATTTCTACAGTGATTTAATGAAAGAATAAAAGAGGGAAGAAGGAAGGAGGAAGAAAGGGAGACAGAGAAAGTGTGTGTGTGTGTGTGTGTGTGTGTGTGTGTGTGTGTATGTGAGTGTGAGAGAGAGAGAAAGAAAGTACAAGAGGTGAAAGGAAGAAAAGAAGAACCTTTGAGGGATAAAACAAAGAACCATTCCCACTGTTTGGAGACCACCTATACATGGGAACAGTAACAAAGTGCCTATAGTTCTTGATATTACTAGAAGACAATGTCATTCATTGTAGATAAAAAGGAGCTACATTCACCTACGAAGATGAAGACAGAAATCTTTAATTCTAATATCCAGATATAATCAATTTGTATATTTCAAATTATTTTCATAAAGTCTCCTGTCTCCCACTACTAGGGATTAAAACCAGTGTTACTCTGTCACTGAATTACATTCCCAGTCTTTTAATTAATTTATTTATTTTTAATTTGAGACAAGGTCTCCCTAAGTTGCTGAGGCTGACCTTGAATATGTGAACCTCTTGCTTGGCCTCCTAAGTCACTGGGATTACAGGAGTGTACTATTATATGAGGCCTATTAAGTTCTTCTTGTATATTTATATATGTTTAAATGTATTTGCTTAATTCTGAATAGTATGAAATGTTAGGAATCCTTATGCTACATGAGAATTTTATTCTATGTTCTTATATTCATATATTACTGAAATCTGTCACAACAAATACAATCTTAATAATATACAACTTAAAAATAACTGTAATTCTATTTCTCTTAGGTAAGCAACCTTAATGCTTTTGCAATGATTAGTTTAAGTCATATATTTATTTTGGTAATGTTATTCTTTCATGGTATATGTCATAGTAAACATTTTTTTCCCAGCCATTTCCATGTTCAAAGCCAGCAGTAGCACCGGAAGTCTTACTTTTCCATTTCTGACTTCCCCCAGAGGTTCAGCTGGGGAAATTTTCTGCTTAAAAGGGCTCATATGTTTAGATCAGACCCACTTGCATCATCTCCTATTTTACCAGCTCAAAGTTAACTAACTTGTAACCTTAGTATCAGGTGCAAAATTCCTTTAACTATGTAACCTAACATAATCATGGACTTGATAGTTTATTCACTTTCCTGAAGAAAATGGTTGGGAATTTTGAAGGCTCATTTTAGAATTATGTATTATTACACTGATTTTCATGTACTTGTCCAATTTATTAATATACCATCATTTATTTAAGCAGTAACTTATTATGGGACAATTATTCCATGTTCAATTTTTCAATATCATTAATAAATGTGATTAAAATCATCTCTGTAAATATCTTAGAAATCCATTATGATTATTACTGTGGTATGAATTGTAGAATGGAAATTATTTGATTAAAGGCATTAAAAGATCAGTCCATGTCACCAAATCACTCTTTTTTAATACTTTACAAAACACACACACACACGTTTGCTAATCAACTCTAGGTTTCACTCATTGTTGCACATACCATTTACACAGGTGAAATATAAAAAGAAAATGTACTCTTCACTTTGAATTAAGTAAATGCATAGAAGTATTACATGTATTAGTAAAGGAAGGACTCTACAACACAACTGAGGGACTGATTCCTAGATCCTTCACAAATTTAGCTCTATGAATTAACTGTTACTTAACGTCTCTGTATCTTGCCTTCCTCAATTGTGAAAAATAGATAATAGTATAAACTAATTTATAGGGTATTTGAGACAAATAAATATATTTATATAATGAATGTATTTAGATATAGTAAAACATCTAGAAATAAGTTCAGTTCATCATTAATTAAAAACATTTATTAACTTTTGAATTATTTATTTCAGGTTATCTTTTATATTTTTTAGGTTGAATAAAAAAGTCTATTGTTTATCCATTTGGATGTCTAAGATATTTATGTAAATATTAACAATATTTTTAAAACTAATTTTTTTCAAAAAGTCAAATATATTATTTTAAACTTAATAAATAAATATAAATAGCTCATAAATAATATTAATGCTAAATAAATTTATGGATTATTTGTTTGTATTTTCTAATCAATGGATGAAAAGATAAAAAATATGTTATGTGTGGTCAGGTTCTTCATCACTGTGACCAAAGCGCCTAACAAGCACAACACTGAGAAGAAAAAGTTTATTTTGGCTCATGGTTTCAGAAGGGCAGTCCACAGTTGGCCAACTTCATAGTTCTAGGCCCAAGGTGAGGCAAACATCAAGGCAAGAAGGCATGGTGGAGGAAAGAAGCTTGGGACATGACAACTAGGAAGCAGAGAGAGTTTGCTCACCGAAGACAAAATATAAACCCCAAAGTCATGTACCCAATGGCTCACCTCCTCCAGCTATACTCCACCCACCCAGTTAACCACCCAGTTATTCCATACTAGTGGATTAATCCACTAATTAAGTTACAACTCTCACAGTCCAAGCATTTAACACCTGAATATTTCTGCAAGCTATCATACATAAACTTTTAGGGGGCACCTCATGTTTAAACCATAACAGTATATATACAAAATATAGTTTTACTCAGCCATATGGAAGAATGAAATTATGATATTTCCTGGTGAATGGTTAGAAGAGAGAAACATCATGCTAAGTTAAATAGGCCAGATTCAGAAAGTTAAAGGCTGAATGATTTGTTCCATGTTTCATAATCATATAACTTTTTATAAGGATAAATATACATGTGCCTTGCCAATTGTTCTCCCTCCTCTGTGTTCTCCTTTCCCTATAGAATTCCAATTAATAATTGATTGAGTTTTCTTAGTGAATGTTCAGCTTTTTTCTTTCTATTCTTCATTTTCAATTATTCACGTTTTTCCTTTGACTAATAAGAGGATGTATTAAATTAGTCCTACATTATTAATTCACTTTTCTGTAGTATCTGCTTTGTTATTTACTACTTTTTTGCATTAAAATATTTTGGCTGTCTTATTTCTTTTCTGAGTTTATATTCTATTTATGAATAATTTATTCTGTATTGTAAACATAATCAACTTAAATACTATGGGAAAGGCATTTTAGATCTGTTGTAATCTGTTAGTTTTTTGAAAATATATTTTGTAGGATGGCATTTTTTGAGTAAATAAATTTGGTCCATTTCTTTGAAATATAGATAATGTTAATATCTGGTATTTTATCTTGAATATTGATAAGTAAAGTAGTTAAATGGTTTGCTATATTAATTGGATAATTCTCTCACCTTAACTTATATCCATTTTTCTCTGAGAAAATGATCATTGTATTATTGTTTTTAAAATTTGAACATCGTTCTTGCCTTATGGTGTTAATGAAGGATACCTAAATTTATAAATTATTGGTAATTTCAATGGTGGTCTGCTAGTGAATTGGGCAAAATCAGTTTCAAAACCTGTTTTGACATCACTACAACAAACTAAAATAATCAACTTAAATGGAAATATTTATTTTGGATCATAATTTCAGAGGGTCCAATCCATAGTAAACTCCATTGCTTTTGACTTCTGGCAAAGCAGAACATCATGGTGGGGAACCCATGATGAAGCAAAGCTGCTCATTTTATGGTGGCCAGGAAAGAGAGTTTGAAAAAAAAAAAGTCATGGTTCCCAGTTTCCCCTTCTAGGACACCCTCCCAATAACCTAATTTTACACACCTAAACCTCTTCCCTAAAGGCTCTACCACTTCCAATAACATCCCAGGCTAGAGACTAAAACTTTAGCATATAGGTTTTTGGGTGCATTTAAAGATGCAAATCATAAAAAATTTTCACTACCATTGTATAAATCTCTTTAAAGTTTCTTAGACTTTGTCAGTAATCCACCTTGACCACTTGTCAACATCTCTTGACCAGCAAATCATATTGATTAATATTTGTCACCGATTCCAACTAAGATGTCATATTAAAATGTACAGTACAGCAAAATCTTCTGAATTATAGAATGCCAATAAATTTATTTTGAAATACATGATATCTGGGTATGTTACATATTTTATCATGTGCTGAGAATTCAGTTAAATATCAAAAAGGACTCATTAAAAATACATTCTTCCCCCATAGCAGAAATCCTTCATTACAGGGAATGCACAGTTGAGCAAAAGTGTAAAACAGCAAATCTAAACTCATACGCACCATCTTTCTGTGGCATCAGCAGTGGGGAAGGCAGAGAGCAATTTGGGAGCAGCAGTTTGCCCTGTGCTACAGCACTGTAGCATTGCAGCTCAGCCACCAAATGAAATCAGGGAGCTTTTTCCCATGAAATTGGGGGCAAGAGGCTATGCTATGGTTGGTGTGGCTGTTTCATTTCTGTATATATTTACTCATTTGCTTTTCATTTGTTATGTGCTACAGCCAGAACCTTACTCAAATAAATGAGAGGTGGGACTGGATGCTCTCTAAGGTTGCTGCTACTTCTATACTTCTCCCTTGGGGAATTCCTTATACCAGTTTGGGTATCTGGAGTTAGTTAATAATGTCTTAGAAAAGGAAAGTAAAAGTCATAACCCTAGCTAAATTGACAAAGGGAAAAAAAGAATTCTTTATGTTAACAAATCACTTAAGATGTATGAAGACACAAGGAACTGAGGAAATATATGATTGTTTCAGAGAGTCATTGTTTTAAAGAGTCACTTTATATTAGTCCCTGAAACATGGAGTTGCTGAAAAATCTTCCTGTGCTGTCTACTTCTGATCTTAAAATAGATGTGCAAGTAACTGTTAATTTTTTTAAATATCAGTAGGAAACCAATCTTTATGTATTTTTAATAGAAACATTTTTACAGGAACAAAAAAATCTTCATTATAAAGAAGAATAATTTACTTATTTTATTGTAAATGCTACATGTTAAGAACAATTTATTCCAAATTGTTACATGAGATGTAATATCATATTATCTAGGAAGCCCTTGGTAACATAGAGATATAATTAAAAATCTCTTTCAACCCTGCTGTATAGAAAATGCCATCACACACACACACACACACACACACACACACACACACACAAACACACACATACACACAACCCCTCTACATTTCTAGAAAAATTTTATAACCCTTTTAAAATAAAATATTAAGACTATATATATATTAATGTACACATCTGCAAGACATAAAAAATACATGTACTGGAAGATAGTAACATCTTAATATTTTCCCTTTTTTTCTTTTTATAATTTCTTTTTGGCTCTCACAATGCTTTTCTCATGCATCTTTATATCTGAGTATTTACTAAATGAAGCTGTTCCTAATCTGAATTAATATCTCTATGCTTTAACAAAACAATTCCCCCCCGCAACAAGCATAAGCTGCACTTATTTTTATTGGCTTTGTGAGAGGAAATTTGAAGAATATTTTTATAAAAGACATACTTAAAAATCATATTTGTTCCTATAAATATTTTATGTTAATTTTCTCTAATTACAATTAGTGCAAAAGAGCCACTTTTGCACAAGTCACTACATATTTAATTGGAAATATCATAAACCTGGTTTCATTTAAACATTAGAGAGATATAAATTTTGAGATATGCTATCATAAGTTGTTAAATATACTGATTTGGTTAAAGATGAACGTATTTCCCAAGTTAACCGATCGATTTTACATAAATACAAACACATTCACCAATGATTTTATTTGCAAAATATTTGAAAAATAAAATTTCATTTCCAGTCCTTTCCCCATGAGATTGGTCAATTCTTGCTTAAGTAGTACTAAGTATTTTTTCTCTTCCTTGCCGTGATTTATTAAAAGTAAATTTTATATTACTTTTAGAGCATCCCCTTAGAGTCAGACCCTATGCTAGACATGGAGATTATGATAATAGGCTAGACAATTGTTGGCATTGATTGCACTGGAAGGTACAGAAAATAAAACTAGAAATTGGAGTAGGAAAGAGTGTGTGTGGTGTGTGTGTGTGTGTGTGTGTGTGTGTGTGTGTGTATAATGCCATATATAGTTTTCTTCTGGATCAGTTTATAATTCCCTGAGTGAGATACACAGCCCACAGATTCTATGGAGGAGGATCATAAAGAAGAAGGAAGAATATTGGAATTTAGAATTGAAGGTAAAAAATGTTGACTGATACGAAGAATCAAGAAATCAAGAATCAAGAAATATCCATAATAAAGTTCGTTTTTTTTTTTTCTCTGTGACAAAATTCACAAATTGCAACAGAAACTGCTATTCAGGTATATATGATGTTAAATTATTTATTCCATTAATAATTTGGAAAAAATATTAGTGAATGATACAAACATTCTTCATTTTTTTATTTAATTGATTTTATTTTTTAAATACATGACAGTGGAGTGCATTACAATTCTTATTACACATATAGAGCACAATTTTTCATATCTTTATATATAAAGTATGTTCACACTAATTCATGTCTTTATAAATGTACTTTTTTTGTATTACAATTCTTACTACATATATGTACCGCAATTTCATATCTCAGAATATAAAGTAGGTTGACACCCAATTCATGTCTTCATACATGTACTTTGGATAATGATGACCATCACATTCCACCATTCTTGCTAATGCCCTGCCTCCTCCCTGTCACTTCCTCCCCTCTTTGGTATCTAGAATTCATCTATTCCTCCCATGCTCCCCCTCCCAATCCCATTATGAGTCAGTCTCCTTATATCAAAGAAAACATTTGACATTTGTTTTTTTGGGATTAGCTAACTTCACTTAGCATTATCTTCTCTAATGCCATCCATTTACCTATCAGATCGGTTCTTCATATTTTAACAATTAAAGTTACTCCATGCCTCCATAGATACAACTAAATAAAAACATGCTCAGTAGTGCTTGAGATCATAATCAGATTGTTTTTCTGAGTTAGAATTAATTTAGTAGTGTAAATTAGAGAATCCTATATTTATATAAATTTTGAATAAGTTTAGAAGAAATAAGTGTGTGGAATCTTAAGTGAACATTTTTAGTGAAAAATAATAACTTGACCTGATTTTTTATTTTTTTTTTATTTCTAGGGGTGTATATAGCTCAATATTATATAGCATAGAAGGAGGTTCAATTACCAGTATCACACAGGTACAAAATGTTTGTATTCAACTTCTGATTATTTTATAAAAATTTTTGGTTTGATACAAAGATTAACTTTCTGAGTTTAATTATTTTGTATTTCACATATTTACTGAGTAGGTTTTAGGGAAATTTGTATGCATGTATGGTGGTTTAAAATGTTTTAATACATTAAAATTTTAAAAATTCAAAAATAGTAATTAATGTTAACATAATAAATATTTTTGAAAGATTGGTCAACTATGAAAAGCTATTAACACTGCTTTTAGTTAAGAGCTAAAGGACTTTGTTATATAATGAATGTTAAGACAGAAACACAGCAAATCACTTGTCAATTCAATAAAGTTATACTTAATTTCTCAATTCAATGTATAAAATATTTTAATAACTAATGCACACATTTATAACTGTTTTAAAACTCAAAAATTTTCCAAATTTTATTACTTCTAAGCTATTGTACACACTGGAATTTATAAACAAATACAGGCAAAAGTAATGGTGGCATGTCACTTAGTATTACTTAAAGAGCACTATTAAAGACTTTACTTTAATAACAAAAAATAGGAAAACATTTGCAATTGTCATTTAACTGGCATTTTCTCTTCTTTCATTGGTTTTCTATTACAAAATTCTTGCCTATATATTATCTGCTGAAAATAGTATTATTCACAATAATAATTCAAAATAAAAAAGAGCACATATTTTATCACTTAAAGTACAACCATGTGTAAAAATAATTTAAAATTATTTGAGTCTAGATTGTCTAATTGCAAGGTTCTCGGTTTTGGAGCATATAAATTCATGATGTAGTTTTATCATCAAATATGAAGTATGTGCCCATCTGAAATCTAAATTTTCTCTCTTTATTCCAGAGTTTTCTGTAATTTTTATAATACAGAAGTAGATATAGTGGCTAAAGGTACAAATAAGAATAAAACGCAAAAATTTATGTAAGGGCTTTAAAACTTTCCAATCCAGATAAGAATCACATCTAATCATCAGTAATATTAACAAAAAAGCACTGATATTAAAAAATCAAAAGCTGAGTCAGAAATCTAACTTTGTGACTGAGAGAAGTGAATTTAATTTTTTTGTAAAATTGATATTAAAATTGAGTTTGTTGAATTATTTGGAAAACCAATTAAGATTATTTGTGAAAGTAATTTTTCCATATGATAAATTATACAATGGTTCAATGTTTCTATAAGGGCAATTAGAGGATGGAGGTGCCTTCTGCTAACAGATTATTTTCAAAATTTTTCCTCTTTTTATTTTAATATAAAATATGACTCATGTTATCATAATTTGTTACATTATATTAGGTCCTGTTTTAAGCTATATTTCTTTTTTTATAATAAATACAGAATTTTAAGAAAGATAACACATGCAAGATGTTTTAGAACACATTCATGAAAGTACTAGGGATAAAGAAAAACCAATACAAGATAATATCTATAACCAAAGAGAAAACATATAAAAAGCATTCAAAATGCAAAATAGAAATGATTGACATTATTTATAAAGTTTTATTTGTAACATTTTGGTAAATATATCAGTTTTTCAAAGATTTGAATTGTTCTTTGTGAGTTGATAGATACTTAATACTTTTGTCTCGGGAACCTGATTTATTCTTTTAATACTACTGAGTAAGGTACACCCATGATACTACTTCATACTTTCTGTAAATTATTTAATTTCTTACATGTGAAACATTTAAATAAATACAAAAATTAATTTTAAAGTAAACTTTTATGAAGCATTTAAATGTAATTACTTAATTTCAAGTTGTAGGTATACATTTTAGATGATCTTCCTAATAATACAAAAAAATAGACCTCAAAATTGATTAAATCAAAATATTTGCCAATCCCATGATTTCTCCAGGCTGCAGAAAAAAGCAAACAAAAAATCAGAATTTCTTTCTATGCTAATCTGTTCTATTTTTAAAGTTTTGCTAAGTAAGCTAAAGAGACATCAAAATCAATATTGCCCCCCCCCCCAAATTTAAGCAATAAGAAGAAATAATCCCACCTTTTCAAACTGACCTATTAACTAACCTGATTCTCTCTGGGTGAACATATTCTTTGCCTTTATTTAATATAAACTAGTGAGATGTGAACACACTTAAGATCAAACCAGATTCTAGTACAGTACTAGATTCCTTCTTCTGTCACCTGCACAAGGATCTTTTATCATCAGTTTAATCTCTTTGGATGCCCACTATCATCATAACTATATTGCAGTATTTTTCATTATCCTCTCTTCAACCCAGGGAACATGACACACATTGACTCTTTTCTCTAATTTATAACAAAACTCCTTGTGTATTTGTCAGTACTTATATACTATCTCTGGTTCTTTTCCTCCTTCTTTCACTTAATTCTGTTCTGCACAGGACTTGGACTATACTTTTACACTAAAATAGCACATATAAGTCTTCTCATTGTTGGTCCAGGACTGATGTTTGGCTGTCCTTTTACATAAGAAATAGCAACATTTGGCACCCTGTGGTGACAGTGAAGTCAGCACTTGAGATGTCGCCACTGGGGATAACAGTCATGATTGCATGTTCTAGTCATTGTCCAATCAGTGCCTTAAGTCATTCACTGGAGGAGATAATCAAGTAAATGATAATGCACAGAAAAGAAAAAATCTATTAGCAAGGGGGCCTGAAAAACTCCATATTTAAGTACCCCAGATGATAAGAAGTGACAAAGGATTGACATGGGATGTTTAAGAAATGCAGTCTGATACTAGCAGAAAACCAGTGTTTCTTTGTATTCTGTAAGTCAAAAACAATATCTAATATGTATTACAATTTGGTGAAACTTGAAATTTTAAAAATAAATAAAATTCCAAAAGCAGTATGACTGCAAACCAGAATGAAGATTGCATTATTAGAGCCATGTGCTATTGGGAAATTGTTTCTGGTCTTAGAAATAAGTGCATGCCTGTATTTAATTTTGCATAGTCCTAGTCCTTTTAACAGTGTCATTAGCATATTTGGATATATGCCTAAAAAAATTGTCTCTCTACAGGTTCCTGTGGGATTAATTCTGGCAAAGCATTCTAGGTCTCAAATATCTTCCCTAAGAGTTTGATAAGCATACAAAATTCCCAATGGAAGAGTCATTGTTTTTGATTAATAAAGTTTACAGCTTAGGGTTAAAAAAAAAATCTGAAAATCATGTGAAGAAAAAGGCCAATACAGATAAAACTAATTTATTTTATGACAGGGACCAAAAATAACAGTGTGAATAAGAACCTAGAATAAGAAGTTGAAGTATACAGGGAAAGGCAATGATTGTGTTGGGAGATAGGATCAATGAAGTAAGAAAAAAAAGAATATAAAGAATATTGTTTTCATACTGAATTTCACTTAACTGATATCTATCTAGTATGTGATATCAGTCATTGATATTGTCATTGATAACAATCTATCTAGTATGTGATTGTTATCAATGACATGTGCAATTAGAAATGTGCAATTTTATAATTTTCCCATGATTTGTTTATTCAGAATGATATTACATTATCACATGCTTCAAAGAAGGAACTTTTTATTTATTTATCTTCCGTGTATGTTTCAAAGCCACAGGCTTCATTTCAATAAAGTCTAGTATTAAATAATTATGATGTCTTAAATCGCTCAGAATGTTACAGGAGACATCTATTACTAATTTACATTCTTTCTAGGGATCATTCACCTTCCTTCCTGCAGGTTAATCATTAAAATTGCTAAGCATCACAATCATGTTCATTTTGGATTAGAGAATGAGTAGTAATTGGAATCTAAGATGATGTAATCTATAACTTGCTGTTGATTTGTAGCCGATTAAGTGACTAAAAAAAAAAAAAAAAGGTGACAAGCTAGATTTTAAACAAGAGTTCATCCAGAACATATTCACAAGTCAAACCTTGTAAATTCTTCATAGAATAGGAAGTTCATCAGTAATGCAAATACCTAGCCTGACATGATGTGTCATTCTTCTAATCCTAGCTAAATGGTGGCTGAGGCAGGAGTTTCAGAAGTTCAAAGCCAGCCTGTACAACTTAGCAAGACAGTCTCAAAATTTAAAATAATTTTTAATAAAAGAGAGCAAGTGAGCTGTGGATATAGCTCAGTGATAAAGCATCCTTGGCTTCAACCCCTGGTACAACAAATAAAAATAACAGTGTAAACACCTTACCTATGTCCTATCTTAAATGCATACTTTTGTGATGAAACTGTTTTAGTTACATAATGTCTGCTTCTGGAAAGAGATAAAAGCCAGTGGTCTGAAGGAAATGCTACTGTTAGCAATTTTTAAAGAGGAGCCATAGCATTATTATTTTCCTTGTATTTAAAGTCTTGCTGTAATCATTGATAACCTTGTTGTTAGGAGATAAGATATGCTGAAGGGATAGAAGAGGCAGACCACCACCTATGGTCCTCAGCCCCACCTAAACTCTGCTCTCTGCCTGTCACTCTTCCTGTGAGGGAAAATTGGGCCACCCTGTGGTCAAAAGGAGGAAGTTAGATGATCACAAAAGGAGTTCCAGGCCCTAAAGGGAAACGTCATGATCTTGGGCATGCTCAAGGGACTGATCAAAAGTTAACTGATTGCTAGTTCTCTGATCATTCCTATTGAGATTTGCTCCCCCAACTCTGTGCATTTTCCAGGGGAAGAAAGAATTTTTTTTTCCTTTCTCATGGGCAGTGGAGAAGAAATTATGTCATATTCAGCGGTCAATAAAGGTGTCAATTAACCCCAGATGCACCCAGGCGAGTAGAGGAAGAAGTAGCAAATTTCAAAAAACAGAGGACTCCACTAGACAGGACCTTGAGCTACTTTGCAGCTTGTCTCACTCTGTTCTCTTATAATATTTCTTTTCACTTTCAGTAAACCTCTTCCTTGTCTGTGAACCCCTCATGTCTGACTCATGTCTTTGCCTTGGACACAAAGAATCTTGACCCTGGACCCAGTATCCAGGGGACCCTTGCACTTGCACTGGTAACAGTGTGAACACCTAAATGATAGAACAATAGACCATTCTTTCTTATATTTCCACTTCAAAATTTCAGTGTAACCTGGAACTCTAAGGCTAATCATCTGCCTAGTGAATTCAGAGGTTCATGTAGCCTTAGTGCATTGGATAGGCACGTTCATCTCAGACTGCTTTCTCCCCAACACTTAGCAAGTGCCCATCTTGCTTTATTGACTCTTTATATTTGATCAAAACCTCATAATCCCTCCAAAATTGTTAAGGTGCAGAACAGAGATTTGTCATTTCTCTGTGTATGTATGTGTATTCTTTTCTTTTCTTTTCTCTTTCCTTTTTTTTTTTTTTTTGGTATACACACACACATCAAGATTTAGTACACATAGCATGCATAGATCAAACAAACAAACAAACTATGGCTTTTGTTGGTGGCTTTAATTATTCTCTTCTCTGTTTCCATAAGTATTCTGTGAAGGTGATCACACAGCTTCCTGGCACTTTCTTTGTCTCCTTCTCTGACTTCCCCATGAGGTAGTATCTGGAGGAGAAAGAAGTTTGCCTTATTAATCTTGGTATACATTTACCTATGCTTAGCCCATAAGGAGTGGCCAGGAAAAGAGACAGACTGAGTGAATCAATGTTATTATCTATGTTTCCCTCATAGTTTTTGCTTAATGAAAGTGAAAAGCTTTTGAAATAAAGAAAAAAATCAAAAATACTGAGTTAAAGTCCTAGTGGGGATCAAGGTTTACTAATTCCTAGTTAATCTGTTATGTAGCTTTATTAAACATACCACTGACTATCCATCAGATGATGTTATGGATTCTTTATATTTACTCAATTTTTCTAAATATATTACTGCATTTATCACAAAAAAAGAACCTAAGTTTACACTAGGAGCTGTGGTAATCACCTGTAATCCCAGCAGCTTGAGAGGCTGAGGCAGGAGGATAGCCAGTTCAAAGCTAGCCTCAGCAACTTACCAAGGTCCTAAGCAATTTAGCAAGACTTGTCTCTAATAAAATATTTTTAAAAGTGCTAGGGATGTGGCTCAGTGGTAAAATGCCCCTGGGGTCAATCCTAGTACAAAAAAAAAAAAAAAAAAAAAACAACTATGCTTTGAGAATTGGAGTAACATATATGAAGTTGACATCTATTTGTTGGAAAGCCTATGATTTTTAAGCATTTAAACATTGGCTTTTGGATACAAATTAATATCTTTGTCATTGTTTTATATTTTTTTCTAAGAGGAGAAGTATCTATTTTCATGATCTTCTAAGTTACTTTCATAATAAGGTTTGTCCCTATTTTCCTTCTATTCTCTAAAAGTAACCCTCTTCTGAAAGCAAAGGTGACTTTATTTATTATATTATTTATTATTATTTTTTTCCAATAAGGTTTTATTTTACCAATCACATAATAGTCATTGCACTTCCTGGGCACATTGTGATTGTTATATCCTACAATTGATGAAAATGGAAGTATGCCTTTTCTTTTTTAAAGCAGCCTGTCAACTATGAAGATCAGTTTTGTATCAATTTTGTAGAAAGCCTGCACAAGTGAGAAAGCTGCATGCTTAGGCATTTCAGAATATAAGATACTATTTATACTGTCACTTTCAATGATATCAATAATTCTTATTGCAAGTGAAGTAACACATAAGTAGTTTTTGGATAATAACAGTATATTCAGGCGATATTCCAATACACATACATTGAAATGGAGCTCTAACTGCACATTGTAACACATCACAATGTGCCCACTGCTCTCCTCCTATGAACAAGTGTGCTTTGCCTCTTTCATTTATTTGTCCTTGCCTTGCTGCTACTATTGCTCATGAGGAAAAGTTTCCAACCCAGTTCCTTTTCTATTTAAAGCTTCTTTGTTGTGGATTATAGTAAATGATTTAGCTAGTTGGCTGTGTGCTTGGTGGAGCATCCTCAGGCTTATTTTCACAGCTAAGCAAGATTTTGTTAGATGGTCTTTGAATTCAAAGGTTGCTTTTGGCAACTCCAGGAAGAATAGTGCTGATTATTTAGAAAACTGTAGTTTTATAAATGGCCACTCTCCAGTGGCAGGGAATTAATGGCAGATGAGTGGTAAATAGGTCCATTTCATTTTATTCACAACCTGAATCATATTCTGAAGAAATGGTTATAGCCTGGTAGATGAAAACAAGGGAGTTTGTAAGATGATGGAAAATGTATTGGGGAAATTGAGAAAATAATAATCTTCTGCACAATTTGTTGGGATTATTATAAATACTCTAATTGTGCTTTTGAGAAGAATTTGGGGTTTGGCTTTTATGCAAGACCTTATGGGTAGGTCACATAAGCAAAAAATATGCCTCTGCTCTTTTAAGCACTGAGTTTTAGATGTTTGCTACTTTGACAAATTTGGAAAGCTAAAAAAGGTTATTTGAACCAAACATAAATAATAAAATTGGATGTATTTTTCCCAGTGACATTAAAGTATCACAGGAACTTGGAATGTTTGCAAATTTAAACTATATGACTGAAATTAAATCAGAATTAAGTAAGATTTAGGATAAAAATTTCTTTGTTGTTTACATTTTGTTTTATCTAAAAGGTCTTGAGGAATGAATTCCCTCAGATTTGTGAAGGAAACATATTACTCATATGCTTATGTCTAAACACTTCATGTTGTGATTTTTTTTTCTAATTAACATATAGCTGTTCCAAATAAAGCCACACTAAGCCTGTGTTTTGTTGAGTTGTTGATTTAGAATACAATCTTGCAAGAATTAGATATCTGACAGTATCTGTAAGTATGTGATAGTGTTTTGAGAGAGAATCAACACAATTAGTAGAACTTCAGATTGATATACAACAGTACATTGATCTAGATCGAATGTTTTGAGCATTGGCTATTGGAAAAAACGACTAACATTGTGTTCTATGAATAAATCTTTATTATAAAGGTTGAGTGGTGTACAGTAATGAATTGGGACATTGCAATTAGTTATAAGGTCTCTGAAAAGTTATTACCTTAAGCCTTTGGGGTCTGAATCAATAGTCCTTTGTTCAATCATAACTGAAGTCCATGAAATGAATTTCCCAAGAAAGGCTACAGAATTGAATGTGAGATATTAACGCAAGGACCATTTTAGCCACAAGCTAACAAGGTAATTTTTTAGAAAGAGAAGAATGATTTATCACAACTACCTAAAAAAAAAAAATCCTGGATCAGTTATATGGCATTATACAACCTCTGTTTCTTTGCTGTTACATTGATTAGCAAGATAACAAAGTCTCCAGGAGTCATTTTGGAGGCAGAGTTCAATATTATCTTAATTATCCCTCATTATGTATGTTGCTAAGCTGGAATGTGCTAGAATTGTGCTAGAATTGTGAGGATGGTGTTAAGTTATCCATCACCTGTATTCAGGCAAAGGGGGTTACCAGGCAAAGTAGAAAAGAGCATTTTTTAATTGATTATAAAAACAAAATATTTACTGAGTATATTTAATAATGCATATGAGCAATCACTGTTATATGTTCATTTCCTTAATTATGAATGTAGTTTTCTGAATTTTATACTACACAGGCATATTTTATATACTGTGTTTTTATATAATTTTATGACATAAGTTCAGTTTATTTTACAATTAATAAATATATTATTTAATAACATAGGCATGGAGTCCATGTAATTCACTATCAACATTAATTTCACCACAGATATATATATATATACACCACAAAAATCTTCTCACTATAGTAGTAGTTTTACTGAATGCATCATTGGGTTGGTATTAAGATATGAAATATTGGTTTAAAAATAAAATTTTTCTTTGTTTTCCAGCAAATATAATTCAAAATACATACTGCTTTGTCTCAGTTCTAAAGCTAATATGCCATTAATATTTTTTTTCCTTTAGTTGTGAAATAGATCTACAATAATTTCCCTAAATTACTTTGTATATAAATCAAGGTATTACATGTGTATCTATTATTTAAATCTTCTTTAACTAATAGAAATGTACCACATCAGCTTGTTTAACATTTCAATATTGTTCTTTGAACTATAGACCATTGTTATAAAACTGTAGAATTTGATGAGGGTTTGTGATTCAAAACAAACCCAGGCTAATTCCAAAGGAAACCTCCACTTTAGAAACACATCTTATTTATCATGTGATTTCTTCCTAAGCATTGTTGGAAACTTTCAAATATTTAAACTCTTTTAAATATTATCTCTTTATTTAGTACATTTTCTTTCTTCATATTTATTCAAATTAAGCTCTCATGTATTTTTCCTTGCCCCTCTTCCTCTCACAATATGAATGTATGTGTATACCCATGCATATGTCCTACACATGTTCTTATTTTTTTATCACCCTTAAATTCTCCCATTCTGCAAGAGTTTTCACATGCTGCCAATATCCAAACTAGCTCAGTTACACCTGCCTTCAAATACACAAATGCCTTTATTTCGAAAATAGTAAATAAAAAATACTAAAATAAAATCTTTAATCAATCCTGTTGTTTACATCTTAATGTAACAACAGTTTGACTTACTCATTCAATTTATGTTTGTTAGATTTCTATCAAATGCAAAGATATAGAACCAATGAATGTTAAATTTTTTCAAATACTTTTTTTGTTTCTATAGGATAATCATGTACTTCTTTAAACTGTTGGTGTAACAGATTATACTGATTGGTTTTTGATTGTTGAAACAGTCATACAATCCTAGACTAAACCCCACATGGCCATTACATAATTGCCTTTCTATGATTACTGGATGTATTTTGCCAATAATCAGCTAAATATTATTGGTTCATACTAAAGGTTATTGGTCAGTTATATACCATTCTCCTAGTGATTTTATTTGGCTTCTGTTTTCAGATAATGCTGAACTCGTGCAATAAGTTAGAAAGATTTTCTTTTTTCTTTTTTGGAAACAGTCTCACTTTGATAATATTTCCTCCTCAAATGTTTAGTAGAATTTGTCTTAGAAATCACTTTGGACTGATGTTCTATTTACTAATGAGCAGTAATTACAAATTTATTTTCTTTTAGAGGACTAAATAGAGTGTTAGGAGCTTTTATCAATTCAAAAGTGGTTTGTGTAGTGGGCCTGGGGGTGTAGCTCAATAGTAAATCATTTGCCTAGCAAGTAAGAGGCCTAGCAGTGAAAAAGGGGGGTGGTAGAGAAGTTGGTCCATTTCCTGTTAATTGTTAAATGTATGCATTTATTTATTTATAGTATTCTGTTATCATTTTGATGTCTTCAGGATCTGTAATGATGTGCCTTGTTTTATTCTTACTTCGTATGGCTGAAGTTGTAGCAATTTTATTATTTTTTTAAAGAAAGAAATAACACTTGGTTGACTAGTTTTCTGTATTATTTTTCTATGTTTGATTTCATTGCCTGATGCTGTTAGCTTATAATTGTTTTTTTTTTTTTTTTTTTTTTTTTTTACTGCTTCCTTTGAGTTTATATTGGTCTGTTTTCTCTTAACTTTTAAGATGGAAACTTAGGTTACAAATTTAAGTAAGATCTTTCTTCTTCACTAATATGAACATTAAATTTCCATCTATCTACTATTTCAGATGCACATCATAAATTTTACATGCTGTGTCCTCTTTTCTATTCAGTTAAAAATACATTTTTTAGAGATTTCATCTTTCAGACATCTGTTATTTTGACATGTATGTTTTACAAATATTTTGAGATATTTTTTCTCTGATATTGATTTCTATTTTTATAAAGATCTTAAAACCTACTCTTTGAATTACATGTATTCTTTTGAATGTTTAAGTTTTTATTTTTATGGGTTCAGATATAGGTATGTTCATAAATATTCCTTGTCTACTGGAGAAGATGTATAAAGTGTTATAAAAATAAGTAGGTCAAGTTGGGTAATATGGGTTTTCAGGTCATTTATACATTACTGATTTTCTCCCCACTTTTTCTACAAAGGTTGTTTCTATTAAAGATAAAACAATGTGACTCTTTATAAGAATATATTTTTAAATTTTTTATGTCTCCTTTCATTTCCATCATTTCTTGCTTCACATAGTTTTAACTATTTGGAGAAGTAGAGATATTAGTCTTTTAATATGTTTCTAGATCATTTACAATTTTACTTTTTAATAGTTATTTCAAGCACAGTAATATTTCTTCTTCTGAAATCAACTTTTCTTATATTCTCATAACAATTTCAAATTCAGCATGTTTTTAGTTTTTATAGAATATTTTTGGTCTACTCTTTAACCTTTAATAGGTCAATACATTTTAAGGTTGAGTAAAATTTGTAATTTGTAAGATGGAAACTTAGGTTATAGATTTAAGTAAGATCACAATTAAAGTTTAAAATTCATCATTAAAATAAGTAACTCAGTGTATTTTTAGTATACTTGTAATATTTGGCAATCATCATAATTACTTAATTACTGAAGATATTTATTATCCCCTTAAAGAAATTCCATACACTTTAGCAGTCTCTCTGGAAGGATCTTCCCCTCACTGCTGACAACCTCTAATTTACTCTCTGAACCTATAGATTTGCCATTTCTGGTCATTACATATAAATAAAATTATATAGAACATGTCCTTTTAATCTGCCTCTTTCAATTAGCATGTTCTCAAAGTTCATTTATACTGTTACCACATATTTCATTTCCTTTTTGTGATTGCCTATTATTTCATTGTGTGTATATAACTCATTTAATTAAATTTTGGGTTACTTTCACTTTGTAGTTATTATTAGTAAATTTCTGTAAAGTTTTCAGTAACTTTTATTATGAACATTATTTTTAGTCATTTTGGGTATATACCTAGGAGTGGAATTGCTCTCTCATGTGGTAATTCTATGCTTATTTTATAAAGGAATTACACTGCTTTCCAAAGTAGCTGCTTGATTTTATAGTCCCACCAGCAATGATATTTCCAATTTCTCCACATCCTTGTCAACATTTGTTTTCCTTTCTTTCTCTTAGTTTTATTGTAGCTGTCATTGTGGGAGTGTCATCAGGGTCCCAGACCAGAGGGTTGACTCAGTGATACCAGTTCTGTTCATCTGCCAGATCTCAATTCCAAATAATAAAGAGAAACTGTGGTGAAGCAGGAAAGAAATTTATTCTTTGCTTTTCCTAACTGGAAAGACAGTTAGTTCAGGAAAGAAAGAAAGAGAGAAAGAGAGAGAGAGAAAGAAAGAACAAACGAAAGAGGGAGGGAGGGAGGGAGGAAGGAAGGAAGGAAAGAAAGAAGAAAGAAAGAAGGAAGGAAAGAAAGAAGAAAGAAAGAAAGAAAGAAAGAAAGAAAGAAAGAAAGAAAGAAAGAAAGAAAGAAAGAGGGAGGGATGAAGGAAGGAAGGAAGGAAAGAAAGAAAGCAAGAAAGAAAGAAAGAAAGAAACGCCCACTTGAATCTAATGTATGAAATATGATATGTCAAGAGCTTTGTAATGTTTTGAACAACCAATAAAAAAATAAATAAAAGAAAGAAAGAAAGACAATCTTTTCCATTTTAACAACAGCTGTAGATCTACACTCGGGAAGAAAAAAAGCAGGGAGCCAGGAGATGTGCATATACCTAACAGTTTTGGTAAGGCTTCAATCTAGTTGCAGGTCTTGTTTTTTTCCATGGTCCTATCAGATTCTTGCTGGCAACCTTCTGTTGCCAAGGGTACTGTTACTGCTGGATAAGGGAGATAGTTTCCATTCTCAGCATGAAATGGCTGCTGGGTGGAGGCTAAATGGAAAAATCACATAGAAGAACAGATCAGAGAAAAAAATGGGAGTCAGACAGGACCATATTTTGGTCTCTCTTTAAATTCCCCCCTTTTAAAAGAGTCCTGTTACAAGAGTAAAGTGGTATCTTGTGGTTTCTTTTTGAGTTCCTCTGCTGATTAACAATGTTATCACATTTTCTGGTGCTTCTTGACCATATTTCTATTTGCACCCCTTTGCCTATTTTGTTGGATTGAGTTGTTTTTATTTTATTGTTGAATTTCGAGTTCTTTGTTAGTACTGAATATGTGGATGTACAGATATTTTCTCCCATTCTGGGAGGTTCCTTACCACTTTAGGAAGACAATTAGTTCAGAAAATAAATAAATAAACAAACAAACAAACAAATAAATAAATAAAAGCAAAAAAAGAAAAAAAAAGACCGTCTTTTTCATTTTGACAACAGCTCTAGAGCTGTACAAGGGAAGAACAAAAGCAAGAAGCCAAGTATCCTTTCAGCAAAGTTTGTAATTAGATTACATCCATCTTATTATTATTTTTTGATTGCTTATCATTTAATATTTATCTAAGAAACTATTGTTTAATCCAAACCCACAAAGATATACACTCATATTCTCTTGTTAGAGGTTTATAGTGTGAGGTCCTAAACTCAAATTTTGATTCAGGTTGAGTTAATATTTTAATAGTATGAAATAGGAGTACAACTCCATTCTTTTACATTTGGATATTCAGTAATTCCAGCATCATTTGTTGAAAACTATTCTTTCCCAAAGCCTGTCTTGTTATAGTTAGTGTAAAGTCAGTTTCCCACATGTATGAGAGTTTATTTCTGGACTTTTCAATTCCATTCCATTGGCTGATATTCTTATGACCATAAAACCTAATGTCACTTACTATAGTTTTTGCTTTAGCTAGAGTTTTGAAATCATTAAGTATATGTCTTCAGCTTTTTTTTTTTTTTCTGGCTATTCTGAGATAATGCATTTATATGTGAATTTTAGGACTTATTTGTCAATTTTCACAGTAAATTTAGCTAATATTTTGAGAAGAATTGCACTGAATTTGTGGATAAATTTGGGAAGTATTATTGTCATAATGTTAAGTCTTCTGATCCATAAATAAGGATCTCTTTCTCCTTAATTTCTTTAAGCATTTTAAAATATCAACCTGTTTATTGTCTTTTGGCTTGTATGGTTTCTGAAAAAAACAACTTTCTTATTTTTTATTCTGTGTTTCTTTGTATGAAACAACTCTACTTTTTCTGTTTGCATTTTAAATTTTCTATTTATAATTGTTTCTAGAATTTGGAGTATGATATGCCTTGGAATGTGTATTATTGTCATATAGTTACAACATTTTTGTCTTCTTGAGTTTGAATCTGATAATTGCTTTTTTATTTACAGTATGCTTATTTTTTTTAAATTTCAATTTGTTTTGTACCTTTTTCTTAACAATCAGACATTGTATATGATAGGAGAGTTAGAGGTGATCTGTTTTCTAATGGTCATAGTGATTCTTCCACTACCTCTTCATGAGGGATAAGTTAATATTTTTAGGCATTTGGCTGGGTTGGAGGTTTCTTTCTCTTGTTTCCTCCCTTCATTCCTTCCTTCTTTCTTTTTCTTTTTTTTTTTCTTGGCTGAGAATTTCACCTAGGCCCTTGCTCATGCCAAGCAAGCACATAATTTTCCATTACCATTGAGCTACACTCAAGTCCTAGATTTTTTTTTTTTTTGTTCCTGTGGTGAATTTCAGGGCCTCATTGGCCTCAATCTACCTTAGTCATGGAAAGTGATGACACCTGATGCTAAAGGTAGTGTATTATTCATCCAAAGATTTTTCTTTTTACATTTGTTTGTTTGTTATCCTCAAAGTCTGGTCCAAGGTTAACTCCAGTTTTCTTCTTGTGTTGCATGAGTCAAACTATTGGAGCTTGCTTATTGCTGGAAATTTGGTAGCTTGGTTGTACACATGTTGGAACATGGCAAGTTATATTAGTTATAAAAGGAAGAGAAGTTTATTTGGTCTCATGGTTTTAGAGATCTCAGTCTGTGATCTGCCAACACCATTGCTCTGGGACGGAGGCCTAACATCATGGCAGAAGGGCATGGGAGAGAAATACTGGACCTCTTGTGGTAACCAGGAAACAGAAATAGAAGGGAGCCAGGGTGTCAAGATATAATCCCTAAGGGCAAGCCCCTAGTGACCCTCCCTTCCAGCCATGCTGCACATGCTTACCGTTACCACTCAGTATAAAACAATGTTTATATCTGCTCTTTTCCTAAAAGGAGAGGTTCCATTGTCCGATCTTTTTCTAGTTATAATTTATTTTTCACAATGCATTATGGGTTATATTCTGTATTTTTCTGGATCCCATAGATCAATCGGTGGATCTGTTGTGGAGATATAAGAGATAGGTTCCAGTGGGATTTCTTACCCCTCCTATAGCATCTTCTTTTCTTGCTCCCAAATTATGTACTATGAAGGAGACTTTGCCAGGGTAGGGAGCTCTCCACATATTTTCTGTGAGTATCTAGAGGGGTTTATGGGAAACTTAGGCTATAAGAGGATAGAGACTCCCACACACTTGTGGAACCCAGGAGCTTAATTGGCACGTTCAATGAACATTCAGACTACACACCAGTCAACTTACCTAAACTCTTATTACTGGTTTCTGGGTGAATCAATGGTATAAATGACTACTCATGTCTTAAATCTCACTGCAACCAATGGTCTTAGATATTTTGTCAATTGCTTCACTTGCTACCTCAGAAACCTGATTTGATGTCCTTCTATCTCCTCTTTTATTTTAATAACATATCTTTAAACTTCAGTAATACCTTGACTAGTGGTTCTCAAAACAGCATTACACAATAATTTCTTCAGGTTTATTTCAAAAATAGATTCCTGGAATTTTTATTACTAAGAGACTTTGAAGATGTCAGTCATCAGCATTTACCTCGCACCAGACAAAATCTATTACAGATGGTACATGCTACAGAACTTGAGAAATAAAACCTTTAAAAAAAGGGGAGGGCGTGGTCAACAGTCTTTTCACTTTCCTCTGAGTAGATATGTTTTGGTATCAAAGCATTGTTAACCAGACAAATCTTGGTAGATAGTGCTTTAAAAAACAATTCTATCAGTCTCTCTCTCTCTCTCCCAACTCAGGAAAAATTCTCTAAAACAATAGTTTAAGTGGCATCACCTAATATATCTACAGCCTTGGCACCTAGTACACATTAAGTGCAACTTTGACTAATGAAAGCAATGCTCACATTTGGGTTTAAAAGTATCATTTAGTGGTGTTGTGGTTAATGAGTTGGTTTGTATTTTTCTATTATTTTTATGTTTTTACTGTGATGATTTTAGTTGGCTATTTAGGGAATTATGACAAAAAGTATTTCATACAAGTAAGAAACTGTCAAGTTTAAATCCTTTTGGTTCTTAGTCAGCATTTCTAAATACAAAATATCACAAAGACAGATCATTAAATTTATAAATATTGATAGGAGTCAGAGCATTTTTACCATGCTTGTCTTTACAATTTAAAAAATGCCTATTATTTTTATACAAACAGAAATGGAGAGAATTACATTTTTGAAACTTTAGACCATTTTCTTCAAGATAATGAGGTCTGTTTTTCTAATGGAAAGAGCTCCTTGCTGAGAGGCCTATAGCATTCTGATTTTCTTGGGGACTTAGTTATTTAGCTTATTGTGGTTAAACCTTCAATGTCAGTTATAATCTATCAATTCTAATACTTAAGTTGTTGTTCACAAATTAAGAGTATGTAGATAGTATTTGTTTTCAGCTCCACTCTTTGGCAGATGAGCATATGATAGTAATCATTTCTCTTAGAGTAATTTTTTTTTTAATTTTTTGAGTTTTATTTTTTTTCTGTTCACTTTAAAATGCCTTAAGTGCTCTCCTTAATGTTCTATATGTGTATGTCTTTGATTAAAAGATTTCAGCTCCCACAAGCAGTACTACAAATAAAAGTTGCAAGAAAATCATTTATCATATAGCTATACATCTTGCAGGAAACAGTTATTTGCAAAAATGGAATTTCAAATAATGTTATTAAAATTTGTTTTGTAGTAAAAAAATTAAAGTGTTAACTATTTAATGTTTCAGTGTTTGGAAATATTAAAACATCTTTGATGCTGCCTTTAGTTTAGAAAAAATATTTTTTAAGTTTTCCCATTTAAGATATAATTTTAATACATCTTAGTCAATGGATTTTATGCACAATAAATTAAACATTGAATGAATTATTCATAATAGATGGGCATATTTTATCTTTATTTCAAAACATGCAACACACACATTCACATTCCTACACATACCCAGGCATATGCACACATTTATTGTGAACTTCAAAACAATAACTTCAGGAATAAAATTAAGTAGACAAATAATTAGTTATTTAGAACATTGCCTAATACTACTTGGTAAATGTGTGCTGTCATGTATACCAAAGGTACTTGTGCTCCTATATTTTAGAATATCATGATAAATTAATGGAATAGTCCTCAAAGATACAATGAGAAATAGTAGATATACAGGCAGGGTTAGAGTGTAACAGGTATAACTTTTTATTGTGCCTCTCTTGGTACTTTATTCAATTGTTTCCATTTCATATTAACTGATATCATTGATATTTACCCACTTTTATTGATCATTTTTATTCTTTAAATATTTCAATTTAATCCCCCCATATTTATGGTAGGATATTTAATATATTTTAAACTTTTTTATTGACAAAATTATATTTAACTCGTTTATAGATTTTTTTTTTTGGTAGGTACCAGGGATTGAACTCAGAGGCACTCGACCATTGAGCCACATCCCCAGCACTAGTTTGTATTTTATTTAGAGACAAGGTCTCAGTGAATTGCCTTAGCACCTCACTATTTCTGAGGCTGACTTTGAACTCAGAATACTCCTTCCTCAGCTCCCAACTACTGGGATTACTGTAGGTCACCATGCCTGCCTTTAGATATTTTGAATCATTTAAATAACAATAACAACAATCCTGTCTATAGACCTCTTAGATTAGCAAAATAAGCAGAATCCTTCATTTAAAGTAGTAGCTGACACACAGGGGGTCCTAATAAGTTTTTCTCAAATTATTAACTGCATGTTTTCCATGTTACAATCTAAGTAGGAGGTTTTGTCACTTGTCACTAGTGAGCCATTCATGTTTCTGACACCAAGATGTCTCAAACTGACAAAGCAATCTGATTCTTTCATGTCAATCAGCATCATTATAGAATCTGTCTAGTTCTAAAAGTCAAACAGCATCATTTTACACTAGGCTTTTTTTTTTTTTCCAAAATGTAACAGGAATATAGCATGGCTAGAAGGGTGTTTTGCCAAGCAAAATTAGTGCTATTGTGGGGGTTCCAACCAGTTTCCTATTTGCTACTATAACTGAAATATGAATTCCTTTTGTTAAAATGTTTTGGTCATATTCTGCAGAGGGAAAATTAAAACAATAAGACTTAAGACTCTAAAAGCAAATCATTATTTCATTTATTTTCTGCTTACTCAGAAATTTTAGTTTTAGAAAAAATAGAAATTTTGAAAAATGAGAAAATCACACAATTTATAGACAATGGAAACATATTATAACCCTTTGATACATATTCCAACTCCTTATAGACATGGATATTTGTGAATCAAATTTGTTCAAGTCAGAAATGAGAAATTTAGCCTGACTTATACAGAGAAGCAACAGCTTTCCACATATTTAAGGCAAACTGATTGACTATCACTGAACGGTTGTTAAAGTCTTTACCGTAACATAGCATTCAGGAGCAATAAGGATGCCAGTCAAGCCTACAAATATTGTTTGGCTTGGGATAGTTTTGAGTCCCAGAACCATCACCCCCTAGAACTGTGAACTGGGACAAATTATTTAAAATGTCTTAGATTCTACTTTCTTAGAGTGTTATTAGCCAGGGTTCTCCAGAGAGACAGAAACAATGAAATGGATGGATAGGTAGCTAGGTAGGTAGGTAGGTAGATAGATAATAAATAGAAGAAATGTAATAGGAGAAATTGGCTGTTGTAATTGTGTAAAATGAAAAGTTTCACAATAGAATGTCTGTAAGTTGGAAACTCAAGATGCTGGTAGAATGTCTTAGTCCAAACCTGTAAGGATTAGAACCAAGGGAGCTGACAATGTATTTTCAATCTTAGGCTAAAGGCCTGAGAATTTAAGGGTCTGTTGTTATAAATCCTGGAGTCAAAAGGTTGGAGAGCCTGGATTTATATGTTGAAGGAAAGGAAAGCAAAAATGAGTCCCATCTTCAGGAGAGAGAGAAAGAAAATTCTTTTATTTTTATATTTCCCAGTTTTCTGGGTATTTAATTCAATCAAGTTGTCACTTAAACACCTCAGAGGGTAAAGTTGCTTAATAAAGTTTTAATGCATTTATTTCTCATGATTACAATAAAATATCAATATAAAGTGGTATGTAAACATGAATTATTAATATTACTACTAGTTTGGAATAAACTACGGGATTTCTTTGAAATGAAAACCCCAATTTAGCATATAGAAGCCTTGCAAAGTAATCTTGCTCTTATTCACTCTGATGTGCTATTCTTTTTTTTTTTGATACTTTTCTATTTAACTAAAAATTATAATGAAGACCTACAATTCTGACTTCACATCTATTAATGTCTTATAAGTCTTCAAATGTAAACCATTTTTTTAAATAAAATATGTCCTTTGTGGGCTGGGGCTGTAGCTCATTGGTAGAGTGCCCTCACACATGTGAGGCACTGGGTTCAATCCTCAGCACCACATAAAAATAAATAAAGATAAAAATATGTCCTTTGTACTACGGGATAGGACATTGGTCTGTCTCAGAACACATTAAGAGTATACATCAATAAACCTCTGGTATTTAGAGGTTAGTGGTAAGAACACTCAGAGTGACTACAGGTCATTCTAATAGGAAAAGCAATAAAAATGATAGTGGTGCCTGCAAACTTGACAACCACGTATGTCAGGGGCAGAGTCAACAAAAAAATAAATATCATGCTATATTTGCCTAAATTCTGTTGTTTCTTATTCACTATTTTTTTCTAGTATTTTATGATAATTGAAGTGATTTCATGCCTTCCTTTCATATAACTTTTATGATGTTTTTATTCTAAGAAAAAATGATGCATTTACTCTGAGAAACTCCTAATACATAGTTTCTGGGTCAACTTAAAATAAGATTTTGACTCTTTCCCAATTTGGTTTTTTTCCTTCAAACTTGGCTTTATCACTTCAATGAAAAAGGTGTTTACTTTATTATTTTATATAATTACAGCCATTTGGAGCAATACAGTGAATTATATATATATATATATATATATATATATATATATATATATATATATATATATATATATAGTACCCTATGCATATATAAAAGAAGTAGAAGGAAGGTAAAGGAAGGATTTGGTGCATGAGTAGGTACTAAGCAACATATACCTGCTGGAATTTAATTACAGTTTCAGTGTAAGTATAAATTCTGAGTATGTTCACTGACCTCATTACACTAGTGTTAAATTAACTGGAATTTGAGATGCTTGTGTTCTGCAGTATCATACGATCATTAGTTGTGATGAGATGAAAAAAATTCTTGAGGCAATTTTCAAATTAGACATAATTTCAGTAAGACATTAATGAGATAATTATGAAGACTATAGCTATTGATTCTATTCATTAATTCTAAAAAAGGAAAGTTAAAACAATATATATTTTTAATCCAAGGTAAAGCTTGGTCTATTTTTATTTATCAGGATTCAGACCTAAAATAATATAATAAAATAATGTCAAACAAAAAATAAGATTTGAATTAAAATTTAAATTGGATAGCTTACTTTGAATAGAGGTATCAGTTTATAAGAAAGCAGAAGATATTTGTGATGATCAGCTGCAAAGTTATTTTAAAATAGTTGTTTACATTTTTCAAATTTGGAATATTTTATGGGACACTTGAAATAAACTTTCAACACCCTATATTTTACATTTGTTAATAGTTGTGTTATTTTTCTTAAGACTGATTTGATGAAAATTGCTACTTACTAGTAATAAGGAATTTTCAACTTGCATTTAGCTATATGGGGCCTAAAATGAAGAGGTGTGTTAATTCAGGTAGAATAACCTGATGATGATAGGGTTCAATGTAGAAAAACAAACACTTTCAATTGCTCTGTGTAGTGTTACTTATATATAGAATTTGAAAGGATTCCTTTTTTTTACCCTTTCCACAGAGCTCTTTGTTTAAAGGGAATAAAGTCACATCAGAAAAATTTACTTTTCTTTTTGCAAAAATCAAATTAATTCTAAGACTGTTATTCTCTGCAATTTAGATAAATTATTTAGAACAATATATGTATCTGATCACTTTTGCTCAAATGAATACTTAAGCAGCAAAAAAATTAAATGACTTTTATTTTGATTACATCAGTCAATAAATTTAAGCTCTGAAAAATGTTTACCATAAATACTACAGCACAAATGGAAAGTTAGTATCTCAAGAAAGACAGACACATACACCTATGATGTTTTATCATGCTATGATGTTTTATCATGGGTGATCATTGAAAATATTTTCTACAAAGAGAGGAAATGTCCAAGATAATTTCACACAACAATTTTCAAATAATTTTTTCAAATGTTGATATAAGTAGATTAATTCCAAATTTATTTCTAGATGAAAACAATTTGACAGGGCCTCTGCTGTGGCTCAGTGGTGGAGTGCTTAACCTGGAGTGAGACCCTGGGTTCGACCCTCAGCACCACATCAAAAGAAACAAAGATATTGTGTCCATCCACAACTAAAAAATTAATTTTTAAAATTTTGCATTGCTCTAGTATTTCAAATAATATAAAATAGTAACTTTGTGGTTATTTATCAGTCCATCAAGGTGAGTTATGGGCTGAAGGTTTCTTTTTTTCTTCACTATTGTAAGTGGCTCAGTGAAGTCAAACCGTAACAAAATATGAAAGTAACAGCAAATGCTAGTGATCTCCACTGATGAAAAAAAAATCAACAAACAGAAAACCTGAGGCACTAGGCACAAAAATGTATGCTAATACAAAGATACTTCCTGTTTGGATATGGAAAATCATGTTATGGGGAAACTAATTATTGTGCCAGAAAAGACAACTAATGCCTGTAATATTGAGAAGTAGTTTTTCAGGACTCAGGACATCACTGCATTTGGCAAGAAATGTCAGCCTCTAGTTTGAAATAACTTACCCATTATCCATATATTTTTATTTTATGCTACAGAGGTTTATAGAATGATCCTTAGCTCTGGTAAACAATCAAATAGAGCTGATTACATGAAGGTTCTAATGATGGATCAAGCAATTATTTTATCTGAATTTCTCACAAGCCAAAATTTTCTTATTGTGTCATATGAAACATAATATGTAAAGAATGTAGGAAATGCCTAGAGAAGTTGTGAAATATAGTAAAATGAATGATGTGAAATGCTACATTTAAGAACCAGCTGTCTCTGTAACTTACAAGCTATCTTCATGTTTCTCACTTATCTCATAATCTTGCCACTGTCACAGATTTTGTCTTTAATATTTCCTTGCTTATAATTTGAAATTTTGAATTTAATATAATTCAGAATTACAGAAGCTTTCAGAAATGGTTACATACAGTTTTCATGGATGTTTAGCTCATATTTCCTCGTTTTGTTTTATTTGTTTCTGCATTTGTATTTCATATATGTGTATATTACTCTGAATCATTTGCAAGTAAGTTAAAGATATTATGCACATACTCTAACCTTAAATATTCAGTGTGATTTTCTTAAAAACAGAAATGATCTCTTTACATTCACTAGTCATGAACTGAATTTGAAATTTGTTTTTATATTTAGCTGTTTGATTTGTTTTTCTCAGGATAGTTCCTTAGAACATGTACAGTAATGGGGGGGTACAGGTCAATTATTTTGTAGGTCACTTCTTAATTTAAGTTTCTAGTCATTTCCTCTGGATTAGGTTTAGGTAGCACCCTTTTGGGGGGAATATCATAAAAGTATGTGGCCTTCTCACACTGTTCTATCCAGGGGTATATAATAAGTTTATTCTGTTATTGAATTTTAGTATTCACATTTACAGTTATGTCTACTTGGGTTTCTGAATGTATATTTACATATATCCTCTTTTTGTCAAAAAATAACTTGTAGGAAGGCCCTTTGACAGTCAAATACCCTTCTCACTATAAAGTCAGATCATCAGTGGATGTTTTTACAACACCTTCAACCTTCAAATGTTTAGTGTTTGGTGGTTTACTACAAGAAAGAACATTTTTCTTCCTATTAATTTTTCCTTTATTCATTTATAAATGTATTATTATTGAGTGATAATTAGTCAATATCACTATTTATTTTGATAATTGATTCCCCTATAATTGTCCATGGGAGCTGCCACGAACTACTGCCTATGTTCTGCTGCCATGTTAACCTTCATTCTTTCACTGTTTTACTTTCTGGAACAAGATGTTTAGCCTCATTTTCTACTTTTTGTGACTCAAAGCTGGAATCAGTATTTCTTCTAAGGACTTCTGGCTACTTTCAGTGCAGGTTATTATCTAGAAATGGAAATCTGAATCTTAGGTATATTCAATGTTACTGATGTGACATTGCTTCTAGGCTCTCCTGGAAGGCAAATCTGAGAGCTTTCTCCCTCTTTCTGAATTCTTTCAACCACACAAAAACCTCTTGTTCTTAGTGGTTCACCCATTTCCAATCCAAGATGACAGAATACATTTTTTTTTGCTTTCCTCATTGTATCTTTAGAAAAATTTTCCCTAACACCAAGAAACTAGGAACCCTTTTTCTCAATCTATTCATTTTCTCTAGGTAGACTAGGGCACAAAACAGGTAATTTCATAATTTACAAGTCATATATCTCTATATATCATATATCATATATACATGTATAATTTGTTTGTGAAAAACAAATATAAAGGTATTTTCAATGTTATCTTACAGATATTTTTAGATCTCTTTTCCAATAAATAAAATTAAAAACTTTCGGCTCACAATCAATGAATTTTGACAAAGGCATACATCTCATTTAAATCAGTCAGGAAATTTTGTCATAACTTTGCCCAATCAATTTCTCAATGAAGGGAACAACTTTTGTGTTTGGTTTTCCCAAAAAGGTTGAGTTTGACTGTTCTAGAGTTCCAGATAGATATAAACACACAATATTCACTCTTTTGTCTGATTTCTTTTCATTGTGAGATTCATCCAAATTGTTACCTGCATTAATAATTTAGAATTTTATTTTATTGCTGAGGATGAATAGACCATGATTGTTGTATCACATGTACTATTGATATATTGATGGGTTTTGGGGCATTGTCCAGTTTGAGGCTCTTATAAACAAATCTGCTATCTGCATTCTGGTGGTAGTCTCTATGTGGACATCCCTTTTCATTTGACAGTGATAATCTTCATGAATAAAACTGCTGCATAAGTGGGTTTTAACTTTGTAAGAAATTGATATACTTTTGAAATAAGCGATTTTATCCTATCAGCAATATTTGAGATTGCTGGTCCTTGTATACCATCAATAATACTTACAATAGTTAACCTTTTTCATTTTAAGTTTTCTACTAGAAGAAAAGTATTCTCATAAAATTTAACTTACATTCTTGAATGATGGTAAAATTGCTGCAGACTTGTTGTGTGCTTATTCTCCTTTATCTTCCATTTAAAAGTCAAAATGTAAAATTTTTTAAATTTGCCCACTTGGCAATTTTTACATTATTAAGTTGTGAAATCTTTATATATGCATTCTAAAAATGTTTTATATATTACAAACATATGCCTACAAGCAAGCAAATATAATCTCTCCGATAATTTTATTTCTATTCTGCACATTAAATAAAAATCTTTTGTAAATTTTATTTTAATTATAATGTGTTCTTAAATTATATTACAAATTTTTTGAAGTTTACCTTCTCAAACGCTTATTACTAGTATTTAGATATGCAATATAATGTTGAGGGCCACAGCCAAGTCTGGATGACATGGCATTTTGCCAGAAGGGAGTGGTTGAGAGGTGATGCCAGGGAGCCATTGAGATGATGATGGTTATGTTAAACTGTGTATTCAATTGTATATAGACCTTTGCTATCCAGCATTAGGGCGACTCATGCTGCCTCCTTGCCTGCTACTTTGGAGTTCCTGTTGAGTTCTGGCAGGTTTGGAGAGAGCGCATACAAAGCCCAATGGAATGTGAGAGGGTTCCCGGAAGCATGTGTGGAGTGCTGGTGGAGTTTGGCAATAAAGAGTTGCTGTTTTGAACCTACAAGTGCTTCATGGCGGCTCAGTTATTTGTGCCCAGCCAGACTGCGGAAATATAATTCTTATATATAATTTGTTTCCAGCTGCTTTGCTAAATTTATTTATTAGTTGAAATTAATTCATGGATTTTAAAATTTCATTTTATATACCATGTTGCTTCATTCTGTTTTTTAATCTTGATGACTTTTTTTATTTGTTTGTTTTGTATATTGCAATGAATAGTGTCTGTAGCACAGTATTGACAAAAATATCATGAAATGTCTAACCTTGTCTTGTTTCTGATCTTTTGATGAGAGCATTCAATATTTCACCATTAGGCATCATTGTGATGCTTTTGTGTGGAGTGGGACATGATCAGCTTCAGAAAGTTTCCTTTTATCTTAAATTATTGAGTTTTTTTTTAATCCTCAATGGATGTTTAATGTTACCAAGTATTCTTTTTTACTGTTCTTCTGAATTTATGGATAAAACACTTTTCTTCTCCATTATCATATTAGTTTGGTGGATGAATTACAATAGATCAACATTAGTCAAACCATGAGAGATATTGGTTTAAAATTCAATTTTCTTGTAACATGCTTATCAGCTTTTGAAATAACAATTTTTGAATTCTTCTCAGGATTAATGAGCATCCTCTTATCACTTTTTATGCTTAAAGAAAAATTAACCTTGTGCTAAAAAAATTGAGCCCAATCTGTAGTGGTCACAGCATGATTCAGCAGGAACCTGTAAGGGTTTGTATTGTTTTCTTGATAAAAAAAAATGCCTCATTTTTTTCAGAAAAAGTTCTCAAATAAATGACAAGGATAATATTCCTCTAAGATTAAAAATTCAAAATTCATACAGTGTATTCCATATATTGAGTATAGGATCTGTATCTTTCAATCTGAGACACTATTCCAAGCACACAACTTAGAACCCACTAGAAATTGTGACATATGATTAAAGGTAATCATGAATAGTGAAGTGGAAATTAACAGTGTGAAAATTTTAATATTCACTGTAACTGATTTTCAACACCATATAGATAATAGGAACTTTCCAGTACTGAAATAATGCAATTCTTATTCAGGGGGAACTGAAAAGAGTAGTTTGTTTTACATGGTGTGTATGTTCAGTTATAATATACTCTACCAATTTCAATATAAATAGCATATATTGTTGAATCATAAACAAATAAAACAATGTTGAAAAGTAGGCAAAGTCCTATGGAAACTTCATATAGAAATTAACTTCTGTGTATGTTTTGTTCTAGAAATTTTTCTTTAGTTTTACTAAATGTCAAGAGCTGATCTATCATGGTTATATACTAGTATAAAACAATTACAAGAAGAGTTAAGAGTGCAATTTGGTTTTTAGAACTATTCAAATGTATGAATATCATTGATATGTGAATAATATAGAACTCCGTAAACTTAACTGTCCTAAAAGGCAAGAGAAGCTGTTGACTGAAACCAGTAATTTCCTATCTGTCAAGGGTTCTCATTTGTAATAAAAACTATTTGATCTTTAAAAGTTTGGCAATGTGCTGTTAGATGGGAAGAAAAGATGATGTATAAAAATATGTATTGCAACAAGCAACTCTCATATCAATAACTATTCATCTCTTACATTCCTCTGTCTCCAACTCTGAATTAGCATGAGGCCATGATGAGGTATAGAAGGAGACAGATCAGTCAGGGAATGTTTTCAGTTGTATTAGTGCAAAGTTCAGAATTCTAAAATCTATCTAGCACAGCATGCTCCCCAGAATTTAACAACCAAGTCTGGGCTATGTGAGGACATGAAGCAAACTGCCCAAAAGAATATGAACTGCCAAACAAACTCAGAAAACACATCTATTGTGTGATATGCTTGAGAATTTAATGCACATGGAAGAGTTTGTGTTTAATACTTCTATTCTGCCACACTAAGAAAGCCATGTTCCTTTTGAGAAGTAGTTTATTAAGGGGTATATTAACAACCTCCTTGAGACACTGCTGTTTTACTTCCACTGATGGCCTTGGGCTCACCTTTTAGAAGTTGCCTGATTGAAACATTTTTTTTTTATTTCCTGCAGTAGAAATAACATGGACAGGGGCTGGGGATGTGGCTCAAGCGGTAGCGTGCTTGCCTGGCATGCGTGCGGCCCGGGTTCAAACCTCAGCACCACATACAAAACAAAGATGTTGTGTCCGCCGATGGCTGAAAAATAAATATTAAAATTCTCTCTCTCTCTCTCTCTCACTCTCTCTTTAAAAAAAAAAAAAAGAAATAACATGGACATATATTTTTCACACAAAGGTGCTTTGTTTGCTTCTCTTCCCCCCTGACCCTGGCATATACTTTAGACATGTCATAGTATTTTCAAAAGAATCTTATATTCACAAATATTATATTTTATATAAAATCTATGACCTTAAAGTTTTGAAAAATCATTAGTATTTCTATTTGCAAAATGTAAGCTGGGTAGGACCATGTTGATTTCATATGGCCATTTTCCACCTACTATATTTCCAACTCCAGCTCTTTATTTGCCATGTATTCTCTAAGAGAAGCCACATATGCAGAATATAGGACTATTAGCAAAGGCAAATTAGTTTTTTGTGTTTACAGTTGCTTTGTTATAATCTGACATTTCCAGTATCGACCAATAGAAATAACGCATTTTCTGCACAATAGAAAGAACATGTATGTGACATGAGGAATTTCAGTTGCTTCTCTCACCTATAAAATTGTAAAAGGTACTGGGAAACACACTGTGTATGTGTGTGTGTATGTGTGTGTGTGTGTGTGTGTGTGTGTGTGTGTATGATAGATAAAAAGATAAATATTAGAGATAATAAAAGCTGTTTTTGAGTGAGTAAAAGAGATTAAAGTACAAATGACATCTCTATAATAATAAAGTCCTATATTCCCTGACAGTAAATATGACTTGACTTAAGAAAGAACAGGTAAACTTGCACATTAATATTATTTTTATAAAATGGAAAATTTAAAAAAAAATTATCTTAAATAATAATTTACTTGTGAACATTTCTTTGTTGTTGCTCTGATAAATGTATAGTTTTATTGCAGTGCTAACATTGTTAAAAGACTAAGCTTAATGAACGTCAAGAATAAAAAGTGCACATACATTTCTCTATTTTCTCCTAAAAAACAACTTACATTATAGTAAACAGATACTTGGGAGGTCAAACAACTTATCTTAATTCTCCCAGAGCCATGTGGCTGCAGTAGTCCAGCTAGGCTAAATAACCTAGAGGTGACAAGCAACTTGAAGGTTGAAGCAGGAACTACTTTATTGCGAGTAAACTCAGCAGGAACTGAGCAAGAACTCAAAGTAGCAGGCACCCCAGGTAGCAGGAGCCGCTTCTCTGCCAGAAAGCAGAGGTATTTATACTTAACTAATTACACACAGCTTAACTTAATTAACATCATCTAGATACAGCAGTCAGTCATTAAGGAATCCTCATCATCTTAATGGCTGGCTGGCATTACTTCACAAACCACTCCTCCTGGCAAAGTGCCAGGCACCATCTTGACTTGATTTGCATCCCCAACATGTGGCAAAATTCAAATGCATTCCCCAAGAAAGCTCACTTCTGATAACTTGCATTTAACTACTCAAGTTTCTATCATTGAAATGCAAATCAAAACCACCCTAAGATACCATCTCACTCCAGTAAGATTGGCAGCCATTAGGAAGTCAAACAACAACAAGTGCTGACGAGGATGTGGGGAAAAGGGTTCACTTGTACATTGCTGGTGGGACTGCAAATTGGTGCGGCCAATTTGGAAAGCAGTATGGAGATTTCTTGGAAAGCTGGGAATGGAACCACCATTTGACCCAGCTATTCCCCTTCTCGGTCTATTCCCTAAAGACCTAAAAAGAGCATACTACAGGGACACTGCTACATCCATGTTCATAGCAGCACAATTCACAATAGCAAGACTGTGGAACCAACCTAGATGCCCTTCAATAGAGGAATGGATAAAAAAATGTGGCATTTATACACAATGGAGTATTACTCTGCATTAAAAAATGACAAAATCATAGAATTTGCAGGGAAATGGATAACATTAGAGCAGATTATGCTAAGTGAAGCTAGCCAATCCCTTAAAAACAAATGCCAAATGTCTTCTTTGATATAAGGAGAGTAACTAAGAACAGAGTAGGGACAAAGAGCATGAGAAGAAGATTAATATTAAACAGAGATGAGAGGTGGGAGGGAAAGGGAGAGAGAAGGGAAATTGCATGGAAATGGAAGGAGACCCTCAGGGGTATACAAAATTACATACAAGAGGAAGTGAGGGGAAAGGGAAAAAAATATAAGAGGGAGAAATGAATTACAGTAGAGGGGATAGAGTGAGAAGAGGGGAGGGGAGGGGGGAGGGGGGATAGTAGAGGATAGGAAAGGCAGCAGAATACAACAGACACTAGTATGGCAATATGAAAATCAATGGATGTGTAACTGATGTGATTCTGCAATCTGTATATGGGGTAAAAATGGGAGTTCATATCCCACTTGAATCAAAGTGTGAAATATGATATATCAAGAACTATATAATGTTTTGAATAACCAACAATAAAAATTTGGGGTAAAAATGGGATTTCATATCCCACTTGAATCAAAGTGTGAAATATGATATATCAAGAACTATATAATGTTTTGAACAACCAACAATAAAAATTTAAAAAAAATTTTAAAAGAATTAAAAAAAGTTTCTATCATTTATTGCTTCCTGGTTATGGGAGACTTAGATGAATCTGACTGCATATTTATTGAATTTTAAAAGCAGTTATTCCTTTTCATATCCCTATATCTGTATAAAGTGTCCCTGAACACACCACGTTTTTTCTACATAAATACTCTTGGCTTAACCTGCTTCATTGATAAGGGGCAGGTTTATCAAGGAATTAATACCTTTTAAATTTATTAGGAAAATATATGGATAAATGTATGTGTATACTTAAAATATTGTGTATCTGTGCACAAAGTTATTGTATAGTTATCACTTTTAATATTATAAATGCTATTTTTTTAAACAATTTTCTCTTAAATCTGTACCAATGCTGGAGGAAGTATTGGCTGTATAGATTGTTTATGCAGATGCAATGTGTCCAGATCCAATTTGCTTTCTACTTAAGCAACTCTTACTTCATGTATCATCCTTAGAACTGAACTCCTATATGTGAATTCACTCTCTCCTCTAATTCCTTAGACTTTTACGTTTTTTGCTTCCTTTTTCCTTGCATACTTGGGATCTATGTGCAATGTGCTCAAAACCCCAGGCTTAGTGTATGATGAAAGGCCACTTTCTCGTGGGAAGAAATAAAAATGTGCAAAGTAGACCCAGGTCATAGAACCCAAAATAACTTAAGTCAAACTAAGCAAATAAAGGAATCAGGATATGATCCCTATACAATGAGTAGAAAAGGATGACACTGATATAGAGAAGTTAAGGCAGATGTGAAAGAATAAACAGGTCTCTATCTAGAACTGAAATTCAGGCAGCTGGGGTGGATGATTTATCTGTTTCTTGCTGTGAATGATGTAGTTCTGTCAAAGGACACACAGATATGGTGACAGAACACACAATTTTTAATAATGACAATTGTCATATAATTAGAGGTGTGTGTGTGTGTGTGTGTGTGTGTGTGTGAGTGTGTGTGTGTGTGTGTGTGTGTGTGTGTGTGTTTGTATCACAGGAAAATAAATAGCTAGCTGGATAGTTACATATGCACATACTTGCCTCCCTCATTTTACTATTCCTGTTTAAAGGACCACCAACATGTGTCTTGATTACCTTTGGATCTTACTACTAGAATAGTATAAGGCATGAAAAAAGCATCTTGAATGAATGAACTAGCATACAATGAGTGAGTGGGTTTCAATTCTAAAAGTCGATATTTTTTTGAAACATTAATGACAGACTCTATCATCAAATTCTATATCAACCTCAAAATACTGTGATCTTAAAAGTTCCCCTACTGATCATTCATCTTCTTAAATATTTTCACTGGCATTGACTACTATTAATAACCTTGAAGAATGTACATCACATCACATAGGCCTTAAAATTAGTCATCCAGAAAGCAGTTTAGAAATAGTGTAACGTGTACTATGGTGCAAAAGTTAATATTTCTCCTTTACATCCGTTATTCTAAGATACATAAATTGCTCTTAATCATTTTATATAAATTTTAATCATTAGTTTTGTGCTATGACAATACGGGGTGAACACAATAATTATTTCTATCTTTTTTGAGGATTTATATTGTATGAGCTGTTACTCTGGTTTATTTGACAAATGTCATTTAATTGAAGTACTACAGTGATTTTCTTAAATTTCATATGTTTTTGAATATCATGTGTTTTCTTCTTCCTTATTGATTTGTGGAATTTGGTGGTTTGTTATATTGAAAAGATTTTATTATTTTCAAATTATTATTTTTTTGTATATTTACTTTATCAGTGGCTTTTACACTTTCATGTGTTTACTTCATGGTAGTTTTTTTCTTTCGATTCTAGATATGGGACTGTGTTAAGCATCTTTTGTAAAACCATTCCTCATTAGACCACTACAGCCATGTGCCAAACAAGTATTGTTCCAAATTACTTAGGCCAGCTGTTTATAAAGCTGCAAACTACCTCTAGAATCTCTATAAAATTGATATTCATTCTGTTTGAGATAAAGTTCCCATGTTGATATGGTGGTGGTGGTAGTACTAGCAGTGGGTATAGTAACTAAGATAATGATGATGATAAAATTACAGGTAATAGGTTTAAAGCATTGACTATGGCAAGGAAATAAACTATTTTATTTTTATCCACCAGATGGGGTATTCTTATAACTTCCATTTTATATGCTAGGAGATTGACTTTCAGAATTTAGATAACTTGCCTAATGTCTTACTGTAATTACTTTTTCTTGAAGGAGATTTTTTAAAATTCACTGTTGTACCTTAAGTACCTAGCATAGTAATAGGCTCACAATAAAATTTATGGATTAAATGAACACAAAACATGGAACCGTTGGTATTCAATCATGTTTGGTTGTTTAAATTGGTTTGGTTTTGCTCTGCTACAACATAATTTCTCCCATATCATTTAAGATAACACTCAACTGAATATTGATTGGTGTTTAGTGGGAAGGAATTTTCTACAAATGATATGGAAATCACCCCATGGGTAAAAAAAAAAGGCACAAGAGTCTTTTTATCTCTCCTTTGTATGATTCTGTTGGACCTCTTCTGCTATAAAAAGCACTCAAAATATCTTTTTATGGTGACTTTCTAAATTCATCTAATTTCCAAAATGAGTTCCTAAATTTTCAACATATAGGTGAAACATGATTTCTTTTTGTTGGTTTACATAACAAGTACATACCTATTACTTATTTAAGCTGTCAATTTCATTCATCAGAGAGGTTAGAAAGTTCCTTACGAGAGGATACAAGATTTCAATTCTGATCATGATTTCTTAGGATTTAACATTGTGTCTTTAAAAGTATTGCAATCAATTGATTGGTTATTAGAATATTCTTGTGAAGTAGAGCCTGAAAAATGTAAGTTGAGCCCAATTCATTTACATTTCCAAGGTTAATCAAGTGCAATACACTAAAATTTTACTAAGTACTCACTCTCACGGCAATTCCCTATTCATTGGCTTGTCCCATTCCCGTTGCCTATTACTTTCTAATCTTTTTAAAGAGTATTTTATTATTATCCAACTTTGTAAGCTAACAACCCTCCCTAGGTTTTTCTTTTCTGGTGCCAAAACAACAAAGCTCTAATTCAAAATGAAATATCAGAACTACATGACTTTCTGCGGCACTGGATCTCAGTTTCACAAGGCAGTGAAAGAAAAGCACAGTGGGATGGAGTTTTGCATACACTGATTCTTGTGGTTTCAGAGGTGGTGGTCAGCAGGGCTGTAGCATTAAAAATTCAAGTTTCCGTTATGATGGTCCACAAGGAAGAGGGATGAAAGGTTACTTTGAATTGTCTTTGATGGCGCTAGATGGTGGAATAGCCTTTGATACCAGGAATCAGCACCAGTCTACTAAAATCAAGGGCATCTGTCCTCCAAAACAGGGGAGAGCAAAAAAATAGATATTGATGACTAGCTCAAGCAGGGAAGGAAAAGGAGAAAATAGTTATTGCTCAGGTGTTTAGAGAGCTATGGGACAGAGTGAATAAAAGTAGACAACATTTCCTTTGGAAAAACATGAAACAGTGGGTATTCTTTACTTGTCAAATGCAAAAGTTTTGAGAAAAATTGTTAAATGTGCCTTCTGGCTAGTTTGCTGGCAAATACAAGCTGTTCTCCCCAGATATCCACAGTTATGTGTTTCTTTTGCTAAACTCACTAAAATATTTGCCACCTAACAATTTCTTTATTCAAATTGGCTGGAGGGAGATTCATTAAGGAGAGTGAGACAACATAGAACAGAAAAATCAAATTAGATAACATTCATAGGTCCTAGCATATATAAATAAATTATATATGCTAGGACATATATAATTTATTTATATAAATAAACAAATAAATTAGTTGGGAATGACCAATTTGGCTTTCAAAAATTGTTAGGCATAAACAGAGATTTCCAGTGAAAGATAAAAATATAATAAAGGAATATATTATAGGTTCTCTGAGAACACATATTATTAATATCATCTATGAGAAAAGAATATTTTTATACTACAACAATAGGAGCTAACACAGTACAAAATATATGGCAGTCTCTTTTATAATAGTAGCACATTTAATCTTCATCCTCACCCAATGTGCTAGATATTCCTTAACCATTTTATTGATGAGGAACTGAAACACATAACACTAGTAACTTTTCCCCAAACACATTTGAAAAAAGGAAAACTGTGATAATAATTCAGGATATGTTGATAAAAAAAATGCATGCTTTCATGCAATGTGCTCTACCCAATATGTGACCAATAGCTTCTATAGCATTTAGTCTCACAAAAAAAAGAAAAAGAAAAAGAAAAAGAAAAAACATTTGCCTTAAAAAAAAGAACCTAATTAATTCTCTTACTGCTTTTGTGCTCCAATTTTAATGGCCCATGAATACAGATATTTAAAATATCAAATATTCATGCATATAAATAAGAAGTGTTTAGGGCTCTGTTTCAAGCCCCAATTATTCAAAATAATACTAGTACATAAGAAATATATATGCCCTATTTAAGCACCCAGAAACCATACTAACTTTTGAAATACATATACAAGTATATTTTCAAAATTACAACTATTTCAATACTGTTTTCAACAGCAAATATCTACCTTAGCATGGCAATTTCTTATAGAATATTGCTTCTATATGGAATGTAGTCTTAAAATAGTGTCACTGCAATGTGACACATGTACAATGATGCCTATAATGTATCAATTATGCATAGTATGCATGCAACAAAAATTTATATGCATGTTCTTGTTAACTGAAATAGAAAGTCAAATAACTTTGATTGATTTGAAGTCTGTAGTATCAAAGATGTACAAAGATGACATGTATATATTTTTAAAAGCTGGAAAAAAATAATTATCTAATATAACATCCATATGGGGTGGGGAGCTGCCCAGAAAGGAAGTTGGAGTTTGGGCAGGGAGTGGGAAACATCTGTGCAAGAGAGGAAAGGCAGCAGAGGCAGAAGATGAATTAGGTACAGGGGAGTAAGCAAACGAAAGAAATACAGTGAAAAATAAAAGCCAGCTTCTCACAAATGCAGATGGAATTTACAAATAAACAAAGGACGAAAACTAGAATGGATCTTATGATGTTGAATTGAATATATCAAATTGAAATCTTAACTTTGGATAGGTATTTGGGTAGACATATGAGTAGATGATAGAAAAACATAGACTAGATTAAATGTGTGTGTGTGTGTGTGTGTGTGTGTTTGTGTGTGTGTGTGTGTGTGTTTATGTATATTTCTATACACATTCCTTAAGAATATCCACTTTGATTTAGTCACACTAAAGCTTTGATTTAGTCACACTAAAGTCACTATGGTAACAGCTAGAATGCAGCTTTTAATTTCTAAATATAATTTTTTTGCTGAAAGAAATTAAGTCTTCTTGTAGAAAAGACTGATTCTAGTGTTGAATCATAGAGAGTCCAAAATGAATCTTGAACATCTTATCCTTGAAAATAAAGTAGTCAAAAATTATGGAGTCATATAAAGAGAATATAGGAGCTAAATTGAAAGATCGTTTCCACTGCCCAAATGTCATGAATAATTTGAACATTGAAACAAAGCATGATACTAACAGATTTTAAAATGTGTAATCAAATAGAAAATCACAGGTATTATAATCATATCAGTAGGTCAATGCATATTATGCAATATTTATGCAGCATGCAGGTGTTCTACCCTTGAGTATATATTAATTTAATGGGAAAAATGTTAATCACATGGCAGAGAAGCCTGGCAAACAATACCTTAATCAAGGGATCAAAAATAATTTCATCAATAATTGACAAATTAATATCATAAGTCACCTGATCATGTGCAATAAAGACAACACAATGTTACCTCTTTGATATCCTTTCCAATAATGCAGAGCCTGAATCAAGTTGTATGACTCTGGAAACATTTGATGATCCCAAATGGAAGTGCAATCTCATTTTCAGAAAATATCAAGGTCAACTATGAATTCACTGCAAGAAAGTGTAGGAGAAACACTGTAAGACACTGGTATAGAAAAAGATTTTTTTCTAAAGATATGACTCTGAAACCATAGGCAAAAATATATAGACAAAGAGAATTATATCAAAAAAGCTTCTGATCAGTAAAGGACAAGGTCAACAGAGTTAAGAGACTAACTGCAAAGTAGAAAAACATATTTGTAAACTATTCATTCAATGATGAATTAATATCCAGAATATATATGGAAGCCAACTGAACAGCAAGAAATCAAAATCTAATTGTTAAAATAGGCTAAAATATGAATAGATTTTTTTTCAAAAAAAGACATACAAATGATTAACAAATATATGAAAAGTGATCAATATGACTAATCACCAGGAAAATGCAAATCAAAACCCAATGAACTTCCAATCCCAGTTAGAAAGTCTATCATCAAAAAGACAAAAACTTATAAATAAGAACTCTTTCTTAAAAAAAATTATTCTTTTAGTTTGAGACAGGATCTTGCTAAGTTGCTGAGGGTCTCATTAAATTGCTGAAGTTGGCTTTGAACTTGTGATCCTCCTATGTAGGCCTCCTGAACTGCTGGTATAACAAGCGTTTGTCACTTTGCCTGGGAAGAAACTCTTATATGTTTCTGGTGGGAATATAAATGATTACAGTCAATGTGGAAAACAGTTTGGTGATTCCTCCCCCCCAAATCAAAACAAACAAAAATCTAAAGACATAGCTACCATTCGATCCAGTACACAACTGGATATACATAAAAAGATGAAATTATTATATCAAAGAAATCCCGGCACTCCTACGTTTGCTATAGAATAATTCAGGATGAACAGGCTATGGAATCAACCAAGATGTCCATCAGGAGAAGAGTGGATAATGAAAACATGGAAACACACAATGGAACATTATTCAGCCATTAAAAAAAAATGAGATCCTGTCCCTTGAAGGAGCATGGATGGAAATATATTATATTAACTGAAATAAGCCAGAAATAGAAAGACAACTGTCACATGTTCTCATTTACTTGCAGGGGATAGGGAGAGTGAAAAGAAGTTCATCAAGGGTACCAAAGTGCAGTTGGAGAAAGGGAATTAGTTCTGGTAACTATTGCAACAGCAAGGTAAGTACTGATTACCACAATCTATGATCTATGTCAAAACAGCTAGAAAATAAATTATGAAAGACCTTATCACATAAAATGATTAACATTTGAGGAAATGTAAGTGCTTCTTTCATTACTTTGATAATTGCATACATATACATATATATAAAGGCACCCCATAAAAATGTTCAGGTATTACCTCTGAATGAAAATAAGAAAATAAAGTGTCAAAAGGGAGAAAAACTGAAGAGTAGTCTAGCCTATGAGAGATTAGAGGCAGAACTGATTACTGTGTATGATTCTAAACTACATTCTTTTCTTATAAAAAAATAATGTGACAGTTGACAAAAATTTAATAATGTCTAAAAATTAGATGATAGTGGTGCATTAAATGTTAATTTCCTAATTTTGAAGGTTCTGTTGTACAATCAAAGACAAATGTTTTTATTTGAAGCTATCATGTTCTTTTTTTTAAAATTTGATGTTTTTAGATACATATGACAGTAGGGTGTATTTTGACATATTATTCATACATGGGGTGTAACTCACAACAATTTTGGCCCCATTCTTATGGAGAACATCATGTGGAGTATTCATATATGAGCATAAAGAAGTTACATCTGATTCTTTCTATTGTTTTTCCTACTCCCATCCCTTGCCTTCTTTCCCATTTGTCTAATTCAAAGTATTTCTATACTTCCTGTCCCTTCCTCCCTTGTTACAAATTAGCATCCACATATCAGAGAGAACATTCGACCTTTGATTTTTTGGGTCTAGTTTATTTCACTTAGCAGGCTATTCTCCAGTTACACCCATTTATTGGCAAATGCCATAATTTCATTATTCTTTACAGCAGAGTAATATTCCATTTTGTATATATATATATATAGCATTTTCTTTATTCATTCATCTGTTGTAGGGCATCTAGTTTAATTCCATAGTTTGACTATGTTCAACTGAGCTTCTGTAAACATTGATGTGGCTGCATCACTGTAGTATGTTCATTTTAAGTCCTTTGGATATAAACTGAGTTTTCTAAGGAATCTCTATATCGATTTCCAGAGTGGTTGCACCAATTTACAGTCCTACCAGCAATGTGAGTGAACCTTTTTCCCCCAACACTCACCAATATTATTGTTCCTCTTTTCTTGATAATTGCCATTATGACTGAAGTTAGACGAAATCTCAGTGTAGTTTTAATTTGCATTTCTCTAATTGCTAAAGATGTTGAACATTCATTCATATTTTTGACCATTTATAATTCTTCTTCTATGAAGTGCCTGTTCAGTTCTTTTGTTCATTCATTGATTGGTTTATTTGTCTTTTTTATGTTAAGTTTTTTGAGTTCTTTGTATATCTTGGAGATTAATGCTTTATTTGAAGTGCAGGTGATAAAGATATTCCCCATTTTGTAGGCTCTTTGTTCCTGTACTTGACTGTTCTCAACTAAGGGTTGATATAGTTATCAAGTTTGTACCTTACTGTTAAAATGTCCAAGGCGGGAAAAACAGTATTTTACCTAACTTCTATGCAATTTTAGGTTAAAAGTATATTTATAATGTATACATTTTATTTCATTTTCTAGACATTATCTTAGTAAAAACCTGTACTAACCAAGATACTACAAATGTAAAAATGGTAACATTTATAGGACATTTGCAAGTGGGTTAATTCATTTCAGTTTACCAAATGCCTTTCAGGAAGGTTTTGGTGGTCTTATACCTCTAGAACTGCTCAACTTTCTAGATAACAGTTTTGTCATATACCATTCCTGATCAACATGTTGCTAAAACACTTAACATGAAACATGACTTTCTTATTTCCTGACCTGGCCTAACCTGGTGAGAGACTGTTATTGGAAAAAGCCACCCTATCTTATTTTGCTTAAAATGCTTACCAAACATTAATGTAAATACTTTCAATTGTGTTCTCAGTTAAAATGTTAGTCGTGTGTGGTCAGAGTATTGAAGGATTAAATGAAAAAGATTTCAGCAGGTGTTTTGTTATAAATATTCCAAATATGTGTATATAATTATTAGAATGTAAGGCAAAGAATTATTATTTGGAAAAAGAAGATAGCACTTAGCTGTTGCTTCCTCATTTTGATTTTTTTGATTCTTTGGAGGTAGAGGAGTTGTTTTTTTTTTCAAATTTATTACAGTACAAGATTAGTCTTTTGGTATTTAAGTGTTGTTCTTTATTCAAAAGTTTAAATACATTGTAAATGGTATTTAATCAAAGCGTGGCTATACTATATTAAAAAACCAAAATTTTCTCAAAATAACTATAATGAATGTATAGGTACTCCCTTACCTGATATTCATAAGTTTTCTATGTGTTTCTCTCCATATTTCTAAATAATATATTTATTCTCTTTTTCTTGATCCATAGACTCATTTCCTCCTTGACTGATGAGGATATATCACACTTCTCATCCCACTGATAAAATTTTCCCTTCTAATTTAATAACACTATTTTCAGTTCCTTCATTAATTACCATTATAAATATTAATAATATGACTTCACTTTTATTTATTATCCTAGAAGCCCTAGATACTACTGTCTGTTCACCATCCTTTGTAAAAGGAGAATATTTGCATTCCTATACAAATAATTTCTATTTGTTCTCTAAATGTACTAAAGGCACCTTTGTTTTGTCTGTTGGGCAAGGCAGAAACTCAAGTGCTTACAAAGACATTGTCGGAAGCATAAACAAGAGAACCAACACAGAAACAAGAAATACTAAGTATCAGAAATGAAGCTAAGTTGTTTGGTTGAATATTATTATTTAATACATTTAATATTATAGATCTAAAATATCTAATTTTATTACATTATTTAAGCAAATAATAAAATTATAATGTGGATAATATTGCATAATGGATTTGCATCTGAAATTGGTAATAGACTCTTAAAGACAGGATGTACATGTTTTTCAAATCTATTACTCCTTTAATTTGGTTCCAGATACCTGCTCCTTTTCTTCTTTGCCAAAAAAATGTCAATGTCATTCTTATATTTTGGTTTTTATTATGCACTAAGAAGTTAGCTTTGGATCATTCAACATGGAAAAATATTTAATTATGTTCAGTTTTATAGTACAATACAGCTGTTCACCAGTGTAAGTGCTTCCAAAGATGAATATAATCTTTTCACAATGATTTTTTATATTTATAGTAACATGTCCCAAGGTATTTATAGAGTTCTAATGTGCCAATATTTTCATATTTAATTTTCAATAATATATTTTATTATAGTTCAAAACCATCCACTTGAAGCTCTTCATTCACACCATCAATATTCATTGAATGAGATGAATTGAACAATGTTAGTTCAATTTCATAAAGTAGCAAATCAGAGAACATTTTAAAAATTCTTTAATTTCACAATTTATACTAATGTAGTTCAGACTATTACTTTCATTTTGCAAAATGTCTATCTGCATAGGAAATTGGGTCAGATTATTCCTTGCCAAATGAGTTTCCCAAAGAAACCATTTCACTAAGAATGAGAAAATTGAATTTTATATATATATATATATATATATATATATATATATATATATATCCATAACTGGAGGCTATTACCAAGAAATGTTCAAACTATTTAGGTAGGTTTTGTGTAATATAAATAAATAAATAAGAAAGCTAAAGTTTGATTCCTCCTTTTCATTAAACTAAAGTTTGTATCTCATGGAGATGCCAGGGATAACTTTATTTGTTTCAAAAGTTCAAAAAATATTATAACAACATTTTATTTTTAAAGAACTGTGTTGTGCATATAGCATACTTAGTAAGTTGTTATTTCTATGATTTCTTAAAGTTCTGGTACACTTAGTTAATTATTACATTAAAAACATTTCAACTCACTTTTTAAATTTCTAGCATGGAATAATTATTTGGGAACTATATTGAGTGTATTTATAGCCTGGATCCTTGAAAACATGATGCAGCACTGTTATTTAAGTTTTTACCTAAAATTATATTACTAGTCATCACAGCTGAAATTATATCTCCATATAGCTGCAGTGTCTGGTAAGCTTGCCAGGAGCTACATGTGGATATTAAAATTAAAATTAAATTTAATTAAGTTAAATTAAATTAGATTAAACTAAAAATAATATTCATTTCTTCTATTACACTAGCCATATTTCAAATGCTTAATAGTTATAAATAGTAGCCACCTTTTGTTGTTTTATTGTTCTTGTTGTTAAAAACCCAGGGACACTTAACCACTGAGTCACATTCCCAGTCAATTTTTTATTTTGAGATATAGTATCACTAAGTTGCTTAGAACCTCATATAGTTGCTCAGGCTAGCCTCAAACTTGCAATCCTCTTCCCCTAGCCTCCTGAATCCCTGGGATCATAGGTGTCTGCTGACACTTCTGGCAATATAAGCTACTTATTAAACAACAGAGATATAACATATTTATATTTTTCCATAAAATAGCATGATAAGGTGCTGATGCTCAGCAGAGAAAATATTTTCTGTGTAGGCTCACATTTTTAGGCTTCTTATGCTGTATGTTTTCTGTTGTAGATGCTCCCTTTTGCCACTATAATAGGAAAGCAGGCATGGGCAACACATTAATGAAGATGTGTGATTGTGTTCCCACAAAACCATAAGTAAAAAAGCAGGTGGCATACCCCATGCATCCAATGATAGGCTTTTTGCTTGCCTTGACCTATATTAACATTTTTATTGATCAGATTATAAGAAGCTTTAAACATTTTCCCACATATGTACAATATGTCACATCACAAAAGTGAGTATATTAAGCCCCAAATCTGATCAGTTTCTGACCACACAAAAATTGTTAATAAATATTATAGCCAGGTATCATTTATTATATCTTTACAGTCATCAACTGCAATAGAAAATGCCTTGTTACTTTTATCTATTCCACAGAATTTCAGCATGAAGATTTTATTCATCACTAAAAAACAAAATTTAGAAAATTTGTATTTGAATTTCCATTAAAAATGTGCATGTGCATTTAAAATAATTGTTTTTTGCTGTACTCCATAGATACACTTTTACATACTCATCATCTATTAAAAAAATTTCCATCACTAGACATTTGAAATTTCTTGCAGCAGCTCTAACTTTATGGTTGTAATTTTATTTCTCTATGAAGGCTTTTAATTTTGATTACGTTTCCATTTCAGTACATGAGTTTTATTTTTTCCAAGGTGACTCAATCTGCAGTCATTCAATGCTTATATGCTTTTAAAAATTAAGAATGCAAAAGCATCTCTTTTCTAGCAACTAATATGATGTTATTCCATTTCTCTGGAAATACTACTGCAACAGTATTGCAATTTCTTTTGCAAATAGTATCCTTGCATAATTTGGGGCTGCCAAAAGATCTGTCCTTCTCCTGACTGCTAAAATTATGAGTGATTTTATTTGGAAAAAGGGTTTTTGTTCTCAAGATGAGATCATCTTAGATTTAGTATTGGACCTAAATCAATGGTAGGCACATTTATCAGACAAAAACAAAATCTGAGACTGATACACAGAGAGTAGACTTATTGAAGATGGGAGGCAGAGAGATTGAAATAAAGTAGCCAAGTGAAAGAAGCTCCTAGATCTATCAGAACCCTTAGGAGGCAAGGGTGAATTCTTCTCTAGAGCCATTAGAGGGAGCTTGATCCTGCTGACACCTTGGTTTGAAATTTTGGGGTGTCTATAGTTATGAAAGAAGTGGCTATGGTTTTTAGCCAAGTTTGTATTAATTTGTATGGCAACTAATACAATTAGGTATGAAAATAATTTATTTTAACTGCTTCATTGAAAATATAAATCCATAATATTAATGACACTTTATTTTTTACAAAGTACAAATAGTGTGGGGACTTTAAAGAAATGAGGGAAGTAATTTTCATGAATTTATATCTTCTGCTTTTCCTTCTTCTGGGAGTGTTTGGAAACAATATGTTTTATATGAAATATTCTAATAAATAATTTATATGTAGGGAGGGGGTTATAGGAGATTGAATGCGGAGGCTCTCTACCACTGACTGAGTCACACTTCTATACCTTTTAATATTTTGAAACTATCTCTGGCTAACTGGCTGAGACTGTCCTCAAACTTAACCCCCTGCTTCCTCAGTCTCCTCTAGAGTCCTTAGATTTAATGCATTCATTGCTGTAATCATTAAAATTTTTAAATGCATGAATGACAACAGTCTATATCTCTCAGTGTATATCTCTCTTAGATTCTCTAAGTGAATCTTTCTTCCACTTAGGCAACTAAGTTTTAGTTGGGATGCCAAAAGTTGAAAACGAAAAGGTGTAGCTTTTATTCAAAAATCAATTAATAATCTGTGAAGAATTTAGTTTTTCATGATATTTTGTTTTCAATAACTTCCTGCACCCCCCACCCCCGAATTGAGAATTTGCCCAGAGATAAGCAAATCTATTGGCTTGCTCTTTATTTCCTTGTACTTTTACCAAGGTAAGTGCAGCCTGTTACTGTTATCCTTACCAATTGTTTTTGGGGGCTATTAAAAAGGATTCTTGAATTATTCTTTAGGTTATATTTATGTTTTTAGTAACTTTGTCTTACCTTTTATAGGCTTTTTGTGGGGGAATATTGAGGATTGAATTCAGGGGCACTCAATCAGTGAGCCATATCCGTATCCCTATTGTGTATTTTATTTAGAGACAGGGTCTCACTGAATTGCTTAGTACCTCAATTTTGCTGAGGCTGACTTTGAACTTGAGATCCTTTTACCTCACCCTCCTGAGCTACTGGGATTACAGGCATGCACTACCAGCTTATCTTCTGATTTTATCAGAACATATTCTAAATTTGCTAGGGTAGATTCTGCTGCAGTGAGAGCCTCTAGCACACATCACAGCTCATTAGGGAAATTGTAGTGGCTTGGTCTTTATTCTGTTATTGATGGAATTGTTATTATTATAATAATGAAAGTATATTAGCTCTGTATTGGGGGGAATATTTCTTTATCTTTGCATTTCTGTAATGTCAAAATGATATATGCTGATGTGGAGTTTTCCTTCATACCTGCTGAGTAAAACTTTAAATCCAGTTCTTAATCTTTTTTATTTTTAAAAAAAATTATTTGTTATATATAACAACAGGATGCATTATAATTCATTTTACACATATAGAGCACAATTTTTCATATCTCTAGTTGTACACAAAGTAGAGTCACATCCTTCGTGTCTTCATACTTGTACTTAGGGTAATGATGACACAGCATTCCACAGTCTTTCCTTTCCCTATAACCCTTCTCTTCCCTTCCCTCCTCTTTTCCCCTTTGCCCTATTTAGAGTTTATTTAATCCTCCCATACCTTCTCCCACAGCATATTATGGATCAACATGCTTAAATCAGAGAAATCATTTGGCATTTTGTTTTTTGAGATTGGCTAATTTCACTTAACATTTTATTCTCCAGCTCCATCTATTTATCTGGAAAATATCATGATTTTATTCTGTTTTAATGCTGAATAATATTCCATTGTGTATATATACCTCATTTTCTTTATCATTCATCTATTGGAGGGCATCTGGATTGGTTCCATAGTTTAGCTATTGTAAATTGTGGTGCTATAAACATTGATGTGGCTGTGTCCCTGTAGTATGTTGTTTTTAAGGCCTTTGGGTATAGACTGGGATAGCTGAGTCAAATGGTGGTTCCATTCCCCATTCTGCAATGAGTATGTGAGGAAAAAGGCACACTCATACATTGCTGGTGGGACTGAAAATTGGTGCAGCTATTTCTTAATCTTTTTTATGTTTATTTTGTAAGTTAATTTTTGTAATCTGTTGCACATTTTTAAAGTATGAATTAGTCTTCTGTGTTTTTATTGTCCTCCCAGATTTTGTCTTCTTTTTATGATTTCTCAATTTTCCTATATCTTCCTTTTCTTTTGTTTCAAATGTTCTATTGATTTTTATCTTCTTCAAAGGCCTGTTCATAATACTTGAAAATTTCCTTTATATGGCTTTCAATTTTTGTGTTACTCTTGCAGGATCCTATTAAGAGGTTTTCTCGGGTGTTGTTAGGTTTGTTTTGTTCCTTGAATTGTTATTTTGATTTGTTTTCTTTAGGATCACATTTTGTATCTCTCTTCCTTCCTATCTTCCCGCATTCCTTTCTTCTTCATCTTTAATCTGGGTTTCCATGTTCTTATTCTGGACTTAGTAAGATATATGATGAGTATTACATGTTCATTTATATTTAGAAATTAGGTATTCATAAAGCTGGTTGAGAGCCTAAATTATGTGTTTGGACTTTTCAACAGGGAGATGGCATAGTTCAGTGTGAAAAGTAGAGAACCATCAATCAAGGATTGTGATATCCAGATGCCTAGATGGGACTTTTCCCTAGCATACCAACTGCTCAACGTTTTCTAATTAATTCTTTCCTCCCTCCCTTTCTTCCTCTCTCTTTTTTTTCTTTCTTTCTATTTTTTTTTTTTTAGTTTTGAGAACATAATTCTTATCAACTCAGCCCTTTTAGGGTAACAAATAATTGGATGAGTAGTACTTTTTGTGAGAATAAAAAAGGAGTGTCAGTGAATCTTCTTTTATTTATTTTTTTTTCCATTTCACACTCCTGCTCCTGTATACTTGCAGTTTCTAAGATCTGAGGTGATATGATATTTTCTAATCTGCCTAAGTCCCTTGGACCTATAATTTAGGCTGTATCTGTCTTTGCCTTCATTAGTCACTAATTATCAACCATAGTTGAAATCTGTTTTTTGTCGATATAAGTACTTCCCAATTCTTACAGTCCTTTCATTTTTTTTTAATTTATAGAGTGTTCATAGAAGGAAAAAAATAAAAACATTTTAAAACATAGAATACTGATGTTTTCTAACTTCTTTCTTAGACATATTTTAGTAAAATAAGAAAACACATTAATAATGTCACTCAGGGACCTGGACTTACCAATAATGTCATCACAATGTCATAATTTTGTATCTAAAAATTAAAAACTAAATATACTACAATATCTCAACTTACTTAACCATATTTGAAAAGCAAAACAGCATGGATTTTAAATTCTGCTGGGAGCCATTAGCCAAGTAGGTATGACAATTTCCTTTCCAGCATACCCTCATGTTGCTTAGTGGAAGGTGACCTTGCTCAAGGACCAGGGCGGATCCATGTTTAGGTTGTTCCCGGTTTAGGATAATCCGAGTTTAGGGCATTCCTGGTTTAGGAAGATTATTCCTGCCAGGAATAGGGCGTATCCTGCTGCCTGAGTTCCTCATGAGTTCTTAGGCATTCAGACAGTATTTTTTGGGAGACAGAAGCCTAGTGGAGGCGTGAATTTGGGCAGAGAACGTGGATTTCCTCAGAACGTGTTTGTAGAAGGCCGGTGTGAGATCCGGAATAAAGAATTGCTGTTTGAATCTACAAAGCTGTGAGTGGCTCGTGATTTGTGCCCAGCCAGACTGCGGCAAAATTCCACCAAAGAACCTAAACAAAGATGCTTGGAAATAAACATCTTAATATTCAAAATGCAAGTAACTATATTTATCTTGTTAGAATATTATAAAAATGAATTGACACAATGTAAATGGTAACTTTTATGTTATCATAAAATTCAGGGCTGAATGCCGTTATGATTTCTTATTCTTTAAATTGTAAAATATCTGGATTGAAAACTTATGAAATTGAACTTATTTTTCAGGTCCACTTCAGAGGTTAATTCTTCACTGGGTATAGTAATTCATTGGAAATCTTGAGATCCTATTCATTCCATGATGTCTCTATTTTTACAGAAAATTTTGTCATGTATTGTAGCAGAGATCTTCCCTGTGAAACGCAGCCCACATAGTGAAGCTATGAGAAGAGAAAAGGCAAATTGTTTTAAAGAGAGGCATTGAACATCTAGACTTTAAAGACCTTTTTCTTTATATTCATATATGTTGAGAAGTGAGAGAAGTACACATAACAAATGCCTTAGAAATGTTAAAAAAAAAAAAAAACCTTTTATTCACATTATTCCAAGTAGTTGCTCTTATATTAAAGCCTTTAGAACAGTGGGCAACAGAACCATTTATAGCAACATGAATAAACATTAATTCATCCAGAACATTTGATTAACTACCATTTCAGTTTCATCCAACATGCTGGATAATCAAGTTATACAATACTTTGATATAAGCAATATGTAAGATTTTGCCATGGAATTCTTTTCAAAGCCCTAATTTAGCCTTTTTAAATATTTATAACAATCCTCACATACCAGTGAAAATCAAGGTATATTCGAAAAAGAAAGAATAAAAATGTGAGGTTAGAATGAAGGAACAAAGTTCTTTCAAAAATACTGACTGCTATAAGGTAGAGGTTTGAAGTTGAAGTGTATAATCATTTACCACAACACAGGTCTTTAAATTCAGACCAGATCTGGACCATTTTTAAAATGCAATTAATTGCATCTCTCTGAGTTTGAGTTCTACTATGGAAAAATAATGCTAGATAGGGATTCCCTCAAGGTTTGTTAAATCTTTCATGAATAACATTAACCTGTGTAGAAGCTATCTAATTAATGCTGAAATCATTATTGCTATGAGACAATTAGTTAAAGAGATTTTTATAAGAAATATTTTCACTGTTTCTTTGAACAAACATATTTTATGACCCCTGATTTATGACCAACATGGAGTTAGGGACTAGAAAGTTCCACTGTGAATGGTAAAAGCATGGGCTGGCCAAAGTGCAGCTGACATTATAATTACCTTGCAGGCAATCAAGAAAAAAGTTATGAATAATTTGCAGCTTTAGATGTGCTAAGAAATCTGTTATTATCTAGAAAAAATAATAAGGAAACTATTTTTGAATGGAGTTTTCATTAAACAATGTTCAGGGAAAATATATTTATTCTGGGATTAGTAGAATGAAGAGTCCTTTCAGTCTCATGAAAAGTAGAGGAAAACTATGATATTTGGAAAAGCAAATTTCATTTCATAGGCTGAAGAAGAAACCAAAATTTTCTCTCTCCTAACAGTTGCTGAAAAATAGTGTAAGTGCAATAAAAGAACCAGAAGATAAGATCACACAATCCAGATTCAGAAAGATCCTGCAAACCTCTAAATAATTTGTATTATTTTTCAAGTAAGAAACTTTTTAAACATGAAGACTACCTAAAGTAATATAATCTGTTTTATATTTTGTCCTTCCTTCCTTCCTTCCTTCCTTCCTTCCTTCCTTCCTTTCTTCCTTTCTTTCCTTCATTCTTTCTTTCTTTCCTCCTCCTCCTCCTCCTCCTCCTCCTCCTCCTCCTTAGTTGCTGATTGAGGAAAGTCAGAATAGTAAAAAGAAATAGTGTAAAATTATTAAGGTGTTTCAATATTAATGGAAAATAGTGTGCATTAGCAAAATGACAAGATGAAGAGGAGTGAACTCATTTTAAATACTTTTAATGTAGAAATAGAGAGGGTTTAATATTTTAGCTTAATATCATATCACACATGTTGTGCCTCTGATCACTGATCAAGTGGATCAGAGAGGATATGTGGAATAAGAGAATTCCACTGGGTCTGGTTTTTGACACTAGATGAGTGGTGACGACATTTACTTTGAGGAGGAATTCTGGAGGTAGAACAGGCTAAAAAGAAGGAAACAAATTTTTTCTGTCATGGTCATGATGAATTTGAGACATTTAGAAAGTATAGTTTCAAGTAGGCAAAGGAACACATGAGTTTGGAAAATGAAGAAAAGTTGTAGCATGGAAATACAAATTTAAAATCATTAGTAAGTGATTAATTTTTAAAATAAAATAGAAATAAAATTGATAAGGCAGAGAGAATATTTAAAGAAATCGCATCAGTCAGTCTATTCAAACTAGGATACACTGATTAGTTTATAGCTCTCAAAATCAAATCATTTCACCTCTGATATTCTTGTGTTAACACAGAAACTTTGGGGGGGACATCATATTCAGACCATAAGAATGTCTTACTAATTTCATAATAATCTCATTAATTCTGTATTTTTGTCAACCTAATCATAAAAAAAAAAATATGCACCAAGTCAGTGTTGGTGATGGATTCATTCATTCTGTCTCTTCCATAGAACATGAATATGTATCCATATCATTGATCTAGGCCTTCCTGTTCCTCCTAATAGGGTGATAAAGTATACTTATCTACCATATACTTTGAGCTGAACCATATGATATTTCGTTGTTAACCAGCAGTATGTGGAAAAGACGGGGAATAGTGCCTGTCTGAGCAGATGCTCTGGGAAGCCTCACAGGTTTTTTTTTATCATCCTCTTGAACTCTGTCACTCAACAGCCTGAAGCAAACTTGTACACAGTGAAGATGTTGGAGTTAATCACAGTTTAATCAGTTGAACAAAGCAGAGGCATAACTATAACTAATCTGTAGAACCATGAATTCTGTCTGTGAGTCACTGAGATTTGGAGTAATTGTTAGAGCAGGAAAAGTGGATGAATGCAGCAGTAGGTTTTCAGTCAGATCCACAGAACAAGTGAGTAGAAGAACCTGGATTTGACTCCTAGTAGTAGGATTCCAAATATATTGCATGTAAAGACAGTATTATTTTGTCTTTGGTTTAGTAAAAATGAAATTTACAAGTCATTGATTTAAACAATTTTCCAACTATACTGGTTTAGCATGCATACATATGCATGCTAAACCAGTACTATATATATATATTGATATTGGGAACCTATAGTGCACCAAGCACAGTGCAACTGCCAAAAAAAAAAGTGGAAGTGAATGAATTATTATCCCTGCCCTCAAAAAGTCAAACCAAGAGCATAGTGCTGAATTACCCTTTTTGAGTATATTAACTCATAAGTCTAGAACTATATTAATAATTTGAAAGTACTAACCCACCTTTCTTGGAGTTAATTCCTAGGAGAAAAATGAAGGCTAATTAGAAACTGGTTTATTGCTAGAGTTTTTTTCCCTTTTAAATAAATATGATGGTAGACTTTGTGTTCTAAATAATGATATGTGTTTTATTCATTGCTTATTGGTGTCATGAAAATACTGAGCTTTATAAATTTTATTTAGTTAATACATTCATTTTATTTATTGGATAAGGAATGTGAGGCTTAAAACTGTCGAGTAATGTCAAATCCCATGAATCAGTAGCATAACTTAACTTCAAACACCAAAGAATGGATTTTCTCACTCCTCTGTATTCCTCCTTTCTTGCAGTAAAGTTGCAAGGAGCATCAACTCATTCTTAACCACATACAGATGTCCTCAGAGCCCCAGCAAAAGTCACTAAGAAAACTTAAAGAATTCATTTAAAGAGGAAAATCTGTTATTTTGGTAATTTTTTTTTAATGAAAAACTAGAACACCTGTCCTTTTGCATGGTCTAAGACAATCCTAAAATCCAAAGAATAATATCATGATAATATAACCAGATTTTGACAGTTGAAATATTTCAGGGGAGTAAAGATCTGATAATATGGCTGAGGATTTGAGTATTGCTTGATAAATACTGAGGATTTATTACTAGCAATAATTAGAAATATAATGCATGTAAACCTTCCTTAGAAAGAAAGAAATCAACAGAATAGACAATTTCAAGCCAAACAAATAAAATAGACACATGTTTACAAAAATGTATATAAAAGCACATGTAGACATGTCTTAAAAATACAGTCTAGGAGTACAAATGTACCCTTTTCCCAAAAGCAAATATCAATAATCGTGACGAACAAGATGAATTGTTTAAGATGACTAAAAAACTTGGGATAAATTTTGTCTAAAGCAGAATGACATTCTTTAAAATAAATGATAATTATGGGATGGTTTGTCTCTCTACCAATTTTTCCCATAATTTTCAAGCTTTAATAAAAATTAAATAATGGACACCAGATATCTGGTAAACCACAAAATCTAAATATTTTTGAAAAGCTGAAATATACTTTTCGTTTTCTTTACCCAAACCCAATGGTATTTGTTACATGTAATTTACAACATTTTATTTATTTATTTATTTTTATATTTATTTATTTTTTGATTCTGGGGAGTGAACCCAGCAGTGCTTACCCACTAGACCACCTCCCCAGCCCTTCTTATTTTTTATTTTGAGATAGGTTCTTAATAGGTTTCTGAGCCTGGTTTTGAACTCGTGATCCTCCTGCTTCAGCCTCCCAAGCTGCTGGAATTACAGGTACGTGCCACCATGCCTGGCTACCGTATCTTTAAATACTTTCTTTTTTGAAAGTGTCCAAAATTTTCAAAACAGTATTCTATCATTTTCTGAGATAGTGTACACACATATTTTTCTTTGCTACTTGTTTGACTTTGTGGATGGGGACTTTGATGTTTTCTAAGGAAAAGAATGACATTGAAGATTGTAGGACTATGTACAAAGAATGTGTTACCAAAATATATGTTTTAAGCTTTAATTTGTCCTGAACTGGTTTACATGAAATTGGTATTGTTTTCAAATTAAAAATAAAAGTATTAGGTACAAAGAGAATAAAAAATGTTTCTCAAGTATGAATTGGTAAAATTGTATACATAAAAACAGTCTGTATTAGTTTGAATACTTTGTTTCAATATTTTATATAATTTTTCTAGTATAGAAGCTATCTATGCCTACTGAAATATATTTCCAACTCTAGAAACAAAAAGGCTAGCACTGCAGTCTGAATCAAGCATTAGATGGGTACAGTGTCATGTGACTTACAAATTGGATCAATGTACATTCTTCTTAGTGAAATACTTAATGTGAAATGTAGAATGTTGATGATACACCTTTATGGGATGAAATTTAGGAGTTCGATATGAAATCTTTCAGTACAGAAAATGCTATGTCAAATAAGAATAAAGAGAACTTAATAACAAAGTGTAATTACTCTGGGATTTCACTGGCACTTCAAATAAATGGTTGCCTTTTCTTTGAGGCTTATGATGTTATTATTCAATGCTGTGGAGGGCTTTTTCTTTGGTGACCTCAGTTTAAAACAAATGAATAACATTTGTGTTCTTTATAAATTTTATTCTCTACCTTTTTTCCTCTTTTCTTAAAGAGAGATATTCACCCTTTAAAATTTCTCTTCAGGTTTTCTATCCTTTCTGCAATGGGCTGGGAATTGAGTATATCTCATATGCATAATAGTCTCATTCTGGTTAAGTTGTAGGTTAAGTCAGTGTCCTGGTGACAGCTAAAGCAGCACTAATTCTTTGAATCATTCTGAAGTCAATAACTAATACATGTGAGTTCAATGGAATAAAGGATTTTATGACTTGTTTGTCTGTGAGACCTGGTACTATGGGGGATACCTTACTGTAACTCGTACTGTTTAGAAAAGAATTATTTGTAAAGATATGGATGAATAAGTATTTGGAGTAGTTCTTTGAATTCTTGAAAAAACTGTTCAATTTTTACATTTTACATGCAAAATATGAGTAGGACTACGTTTGGACTTTATATGAAATTTTTATCTTTCCTGACTTTCCTTATCTGGTTTTGTTCTTGTACCTATTATTCTTATCCTTTGTATTTCTTTTTTGAATCTATTAGTCCAAAGAAGCCTCTTTACAGGGATTCTCTCTCTCTCTCTTTTTAAATCCTCTTTCTAATGCTGTGTATCTCCAATTATATGTAGTAGTAGAAATGCCTTTTCTTAATTTCTTAACTAATTCAGAGTGTTCATTTTATAGGAAGCATATTAGTAATATATAATGTTTTCTGTATATTTCATTCTGTTTATTCTATGTTTGGATATGGTGGAGTATGTTGCATTTAATAAATATGTTCACTCATGGAAAATGAGAATCAACATCTATTGCATGTTAAATACCCAACAATTTCAGTAAATAAAATGATAAATAAGAATAACAAGTCATGCCTTCACTGAGTTCAATATGGGTGAGGAAAATATACTATAAACAAACATAAGTTCTAAAAAGAAACATTGTAGGGACAAACTTCTTTACATATTTGTATAATATATTTTCTACATTTTGACTAAATCTTCTTTTAGATCTTTAAATGACAACATTTATATTTTTCTTTCTCATAGGATGATAAGAAAGATAATTCACTCCTTCTTTTGATATGCATGTTCAATATTTATTTATTTCTAATTTAGAAATATGCCCTTTAGTTTGCAACTTATTATAAAAGCTAAAATAGCTTTTTGAGGTCTTATATGCCATGAAAAATAATAATCTATATTAAACATTTCCACATAATTTCTGTAAAGGGTCAAATAGCAAATATTTTAGGCTTTGTGGTCCATATGGTCTCTGCTGCAACTACTAAATTCTACCCTAGTGGCAAAAATGCAGCCATAGACAATACTTAAAGTAATGAATGTGGCTGTGTTCCAATAAAATTTTATTTATGAAAACAGGCAACAGGCCAGATTTTTCCCTAGGGTCATATTTTGCTAACCATTGATATATATTAATTACATCTCTATGGTAATATATTTTATAAAACATGTACATTACTTGCATAGTCAACAAAACTTACAAAGCTATTTAACTAGATTTTTTTCCTAAACATTCTGCTGAGTTACCAGGCTTGTTTCTGTTTCTTCCTTGCAGCTTACAAAAAGAACTTAGACTCAGTCTGAATCTAAAGACCAGCACTACAACTTAATCTGTAGGACCTCAGGTGTTTGCTTAAGTCAAAATTTTCTATCTATCCTGTGATGATTTTAAAAAAGTACCTAATAAATAATGCTTTCGAAAGAGAATTCACATAAGTATTTAAAAGTGCTAAATTCAGAGCTTAGGAAATAATAGGCATTTTATTAATATAAATTTATTATTTTGTAGAGTTATTAGCTTTTCTAGCTTCCTTAGGGAGTAACATATATCATTTGTCATTCACAAAAATACAAAGATATCAGAGAAACATTCTTAAAATGGAAGGTGAATTGATGCCAGTGTGTGTGTGTGTGTGTGTGTGTGTGTGTGTATTTTTGTACTGGGGATTTAACCCAGGAGTGCTTTAAACACTGAGATGCATCCCAGCTCTTTTTACATTTTGAAGACAGGAACTTGCTAAGTTCCTTAGGGTGGTATTGAACTTAAGAGCCTCCTGACACACTTTCCCGAGTCACTGAAATTACAGGTGTGCACCACTGCACCTGACTGGTGCCAGTATCTATTTATTTATTTATTCTCTTATAGCAGTGACTTTAAAATTAAATAATATTTGGTAAGAAAAATTTCTAAGATATTCAGTTCAAACTTACATTATATCCAAAAACAAATAAAATATTAGTGCATTCTTTTCCATAAAAATTTCTTTTAAAAAGAATGTCTCTCCAATTCCTTTTAAAAACTTGTTTTCAGAAAAAGAAAATATCAAAGGTTATATTATTGAAATACCAGTTCACAATAACCAGTGATTGCTTGAAATTAAAATCCCAGGTAAGCATAAAATGTGAAGAGGGAGAATGAAATGTGTAGGTATTTGAATGAGTGAAGAGTTTGGATTATTTTATATTCATAGTGATGTGAGGAAGATTTACAGTCTCTTTATCTTTTTAATTTTATTTTACTTCAGTGACATTAATAACAGTGGAGTAGCAAACACAGTCATTGAGATTCCATTGACATTCATGCTGTTGGATATGCTGGAAAGAATTTCTGTTAAGGCAGTGCGTGTACAAATATTGGTGCTTTTCCTTGTGATGAACATAATATAAAACCCTGAAGAAGTGTTCTGCTAGAAAAGTGAACCTGCCAACAGCAGATCAATACAGGGATGGTTATCAGTGCTTAGGTATTCACTAATGGCTATTCTAGGTCCTAGGGCAGTTAAAGAGGAGCAAATTGCATCTCAATAAGGGTTACAGGTTTGTAATGACAGTGAAATACAGAGCATAATGTAGAGAGTTTCAAAGTCATTTTTATCATGGAATTCAATCACTAAAATTTTATAGCATTGATGGGTTCTCAGAGTCTAACAAATCTTGTTTAATGTCCATTGTGTCACCATATAACAAGGTAAAAATTGATTATCATAATTTAATTGTTTTAAAATTTGATTTGGCAATAGGGTCTCTGCAATGCCCAAGTCTGTTGAACTTCTTTACTTGCAGGCCATATTAATGCTATTCAGTATAAAACTGGCGAATAAATTCCCATAAATCTCAATATGTTCTCTCCATCTATCTAATGATATTATTAGAGGTGTATAAAACAGAAACTCTAGATGCAAGATTACAGAAATATCAGTTAAATACTGCTTTCATGTGACATAAATCAGTTTCATACTAACCAAGTGCAGAGTTCTAAGGGTACTTTATTACCACCTGAGAGAAAGATCCCTGTGATCTTGATGTTTTGCCTGGTCTAACACAAGGTTCTGAATCTAAGGTCCAAAGTGGTTGCTCAAATTTGAGGAATCTTGACTACTTTCCAACAATCAGACAGGAAATGTTCTTGAAGAAATTTTTGCTTTTTTTTTGTGCGTGTTTTTGAATGTCACACATAACACTTGTATTTCAAACCCATTGTTGAAAAATTAATCACAAATTTATGGAAGGAACAAGGAAAACAGGGGAAGACTATCCAAAATGTGTCAATGTAAACATTAGTGTTCCTAACTCTAAAAAGGAAAGAGTAAACAAATGTAGGGAACAATCAGCATTCTTCTCCATACTTATCAAAATGTATATATTGATGCTCATTAAGAAACTGTCAATCACATTATTACGTAAAAAATATGATATCATGTAGTTGGCACTGAACCCCCCTAAAATGTCTGATTCAATGACTGGAGAATATTTGAGCACACAAATATCAAAGAACCAAAGTTTAGGAAATCAATAAGGAAAATATATATTTTGTTGACTTTTCTAGATGTTCTTTACAGGTCTAAAAAAATTCCAGAATATTAGAATCATCAAGTAAATTGCGATAATCTATCTAATGATAGATTATTGAATACATGTTATGTGAAGAAAATAATAACTAAGGAAATTGAGTAAGTTGTGGAAACAAATTAGATCTGCAAATACATGATCTCCCTGAAGTAGTATTAAAGTACAGTTGGTACAGTATCTAATAAAAATTGTGGCTGATATTAATTTTGTCATAATTATTATATTAGGTTTATATTGTTTCTCTAACAAACTGACACAAACTTATAGATAAAGACAATGAAAATTTATTTTGATGTTATTTTAGATGAAGACTGTTATAGATCTCAGCAGCATAAAGTTAGGTGTTTATAGGGCTGTATTTTTTGTTTGTTTGTTTGGCTGGTAGTAGGGAGAATCTATTTTATTTCCTATTTTTTCCAGGCTCTGGAGGCATCTCCATTCCTTGGGGTATAGCCCCTCCCTGCATTTTCAAGGTCAACATTAGCAAGATATATCTTTCTCAGGTCCTTTCACTCTGATCTGCTCTTCTGCTTCTCTAGTACTTTTAAGGATCCCCATGTTTCCATTGGCTCACAGGAAAATCAAGAATAACCACCCACATTAAAATAAGCTAATTAGTCACGTTAATCTATCTCCAAACCTAATTCCATGTATCCATGTTAGGAAACATATTTACGAATTTCAGGGATTAGAGTGTGGATATATTTAGAAACCATTATTCTGTTTACCTTAGTTATTATTTCATAAAATGTTCCTCTATTTTTACACTTAAACATTTTAAAGTAGTGCTGAACTTAAAAGAGACTAATTAAGTATGGGTGCAGCTAGATTAGTCAAGCTAGAGGTAGAAATAAAACAACTCTGATTGTGTGATGGATAGAAAAAACAAGCCTGGTTATGAAATGAAATTACAAAAATACTATCCTGAAAAACCAGTGCCTGGGGAAAGGGTTAGGTCCCCTCTGCATCATCAGGAAATCTAATTAACTATAGGCCTAATTAATCTACCTTTTGGATTATAAATAACTACCCCTAGGAATCTAACTACTAACCATTGAAAGGTAAACACCCCTGTGGAGGCCTAGGGCCTAAATCTAGAGATTTATCAAGGCCTGTGAGAAGAGCCAGTTTTTCCCTTTATTGCACTATGCTTCTCTAAACATGCTTCCTGCTAGAAACCCTCCTCAGGCCTTCTATCATGGAGACTAGAAATATTACAGCATCAGATAGCCTATAGATGCTGTAAGAATCTGAAATCTGATCTCTGGGCTCACCACAGTAAAAATAAAGTTTGAGTTCTCCCACTCTCCAAGTGCTCTTTGCTGATTCTTAACCAGTCTGATTCCCCACAACAATTTCATCAGTTATTCTTCCTTGTCCAGTAATTTAGGATACATGGCTCTGGCAAAGTTGTATTGAATAAAAGAGAATTTTGGCACGTCCTTGAGACTTTTCAAAGTTAGACCAGAATGCAAATGAATGATCAATTTTAAAAAATGGGAAAAAATAATTTCAATATATTTGCCCTTGCTACATGGGGAGATCCAACTGCCAAAAATTCACTTAGGATTATAGTATTTTGTGAGGATTCTTGAGAAATACAAAAGGCATAGAGAGAAGAAAGAAAAGGAATAAAGAAGGGTGGAAAAAAAGAAAGTTGGAGTGATTTACTTAAAGAATTGGCTCATGTGATTGTGGATGCTGGAAAGTCTGAAATCTGCAGTACTCGCAGCAAGCGAAAAATTCCAAAGCAGTTGATACTGCAGTCGTGAGTCCAAAAAGAGTCTGAAGGCAGAATTCCTTCATCTTCAAGAGACTTCAGTCTTTTCTTCAACTAAGAAGAAGCTTACCAACATAGTGAAAGATTGTCTGCTTTACTTAAAGCTTAGAGATTGAAATGTTAATCACATCTAAAAAAAAATCTCCAAAGAACACCTAACTGGTTACTTGATCCTACACTGGGTACCCTAGCTTAACTAAGTAAAATTAACCAACAGGAATGGATAATGGAGGACTAAACAACAAAAAGAAAGAGATGTGTCCGCCAATCATCATCACTAGACTGATGGAGGCAACAGGAGTAAATCCAAATGGATATAGAATATTTAAAGTATGAAATCTCAGTTTTTCAAGAAATTTTTGTTTCATAAATGGATAGCAGCTAAGCAGATGAATAGTTCTTGATAAAAATTAGTTCACTCATTTGGTCATATAATAAAAAAGTGCTTTTCACATGTGAGATGTGTTCTTTAGGTTATGGAGAAAAATCAGCAATGGGACAGAATGTCTGCTTGCAAGATGCTTACCTTTTATAGGTGGATGAGACAATTCACCTCTTCCTTTATCCATCCTAGAGCAAGCCTCCAGGACTCAAACTTATTCAAATTCACCTCAGAAACTCTATTCAGTCACACTCCAGGGTATTACTTTAAAAGGATCTAAATCTCCACACTTTAATGACAGCTCATGCAATTAACATCTCCTAAAGGGAATCTAAATGCAAACAGCTTATGCTAAGCAATATCCCTGAAGGAGACTTTAAGCACCTATCCCCTAAGGAAGAACTTATGCAAACAAGTATCAGTTGAAGTAGTTTACCCTTAATAAACATTTATTCAAACTCATGTCCTTAAGCAAATTTTGAAGTCTAGTTGCCATTCTTTATTCTATACACACACAAACACATGCACCCAGACACAAACATATAGGCCCACAAGCCTACAAACACCCACACATGTTTATTCATGCTGGCACCTGGCCACACACACCACCATGTAGGCATTTCTTATGATTCATTTCAAAGAGTCCATTTGACTTAATCAAATAGCTTGGTTTAATTCACTGGACAAACTAGATAAAAGTTTTATGTCACTAAAATTGTTTTATGAGATTTGTCTTAGTCTACTTTCTATTCCTATAACTGAATTCTTGAGACTAGGTGATTTCTAAAGGAAGGAATTCAGGTCAGGATTCTTTAGGCTGAGAATATCAACATCTGATGGCCACATTTATTGAGGGTCTCGGACTTCTTCAGAGAATGCTGAGAGTTAGAAGGACAAGTGAACATGTAAACAAGAGAAAAAAATCCTTGAGAGGCAATACTGGAGTATAACAACTTTCTCTCACAGTAACTAATCTAGTTCCATGAGAGTGACAATGAGAGTGACAACTCACTCACTCTTGTGAATACTGATCCAGTCCTACAATAAAGGTATTAATCCCTATAATGATTGAATCATCTCTTAAGGGGCCCACCCCCTAACCCAGCCACAATGCCAATCAAACACAGTATGAATTTAGAAGATGACAAACAGTATTCTGACCATAACAGGATTTATCATAAAATAGGACTAATAATATGATAATTTAATATGATTTTTCAGATAGACCTTGAAACTGAAATCAGTGGTTGCTATTTATTCCTTAAAATTATTTTTTTTTCAAAATGGAAAAGAAAATAAAAATTTAAAATACATTAAAATACAAAGGTAAGAATTAGTAAGAGGTAGAACTTACAAATATAAAAACATGATGACAATTTGATATCTGAGTATGAAATTGGAATAAATCCTGAGTTCCATTGTTTGTCATATTTGAATAGCATTATAATAAATAAAAGTTGGTCCTTATAAAGATATTAGCTTTAATAGCTTGGTATTGAGGTATGAAGGAATAGATGATTCTAGACAGACAGCAAAATGGATCCTTGGGCAACTTACTTGGCAGCAAAGCACAAACAGCAGCTGCAGGTTTCTGTTGAGAAATTTGCCAAAGGGTTATTTTTATGTAAAGACATAATGACTTGGAGTCCATAGAAAATCGAGATCTATGTGATCTGGGGTCCACAATATCTTCAAAGAAGGAAAAAAATGCCTGATCAATATTTCAGTTAAACAAAATGTTGTATAAATGCCTCATAAACAATAAGTGCCTTCCCTATAATCTGGCTGGGGGCTGACTTCCTTAAACCTATGGATTGATACAAATCCTAGACAATAGCCATCCACTGGCAAGGCGACCCTCTCAGGTCTCCTCCCAGCCTTGGGAACTGTGCTTCACTTTGCTTTAATAAATTCTTATACCTTGTCTTCACCACAGCTGTCTGTGAAGCTCATTCTTTGAAATTGAAAGACAAAGAATCCATCCAACTCCATGCTGTGGATTTCATGATTGAAAATGTTAAAAGCCAGATATTAACTATAGTACAATTGAGTGTTACAGTTTTGCATAATGCTTATGAAAATCATCCACATTTTACAAGGCAATATGTGAATTTGAAGAATAACAATCTACAGAATAGATGATAACTTCAAATACCAATGATAATGGAGATTGGAACTTCTGACCTATTACTGATAGAAAGAAACTGGGCCAGGGGATAAAAATATCAGGAAAAGTTTTAAATGGAAATCGTTACTTCTTAGAGAAAGGCAATGGAGATAGCACTAACAGTGTGAGAGTGAACAGGTTATTTCCTGAATAAGGGAAGAGACAAATGTTTATCAAGTTTGATTGGATAGACTGGAGTCTGGTTGATCATGATCTCAGTTCTCCTTTTGCCAGGTGGCTTCTAAGGGGACAATCTCCATTTGTTTCACAGAATGCTTATCAAACCTGAGATCTTGCTACAATTCAGTTCCTATGAAAGTGATTGCTTTTTCTTCATCAGGCATTTCTTGATCATAGGGTGATCTGCCTACAAGGCTCTGCTATTCCTTAAAGGTATAGCACAATAATTGCACACTTCTGGGTACCACTCTAGGGGTCTGGAACAGGATGTTGTAAAACCTGGAAGTTTGCAATCTGTGGAAAATATCTCAGTTACTCTGAATATTATTATCTTTGAATGAGATAGATTATCAGATTTAGAGGAACACCTCTTAAATGCCTATGTGTAGAGTTGAACAAGAATATGACCGAAAGTTAAAGGCCAACAAGACAAGAAACTGCATTAAGGCAGAGATGCCAAGACTTTACCCTTCTTTTAGTTACCCCTTGGTCATTAGTAAGCCCAAGTGAAACATCAATGTTTTGTAGTAAAGGCAGTCTCTTTTAAGACCCTGATGTAACTGAGTGCTTGGGCTTATCCAGTGTTTATGGTATTGTTAACGTGTAATAGGTCATAGTTGAGGCCTCAGCAATGCATCTGCCCTTTGTTCCTGGGGCCATCCCTGACTGTGTCACCTAGACAAACAAATGTAGGAGTTTTCATAATTCTTTTAATTTTAATGAAAATTAATCATTTTATTTTTATTTTAGTCAATAACATACCAAAATTCAAAGATATGAAGACACATAACTTGATTGCAGCAGAAACCAAGATTATTCTCCAAAGTCTCTGGATTTCATGCATTGCATTTCACCAATATACTCTTACATGTTATCTTTAAAAAATAGGACTTGAACTAAACTGAATCTCAGCATCCTTCATAGAGATCTTGAGCAGATAAAAATAAAATTGCTGTGAGTTGGTCATTATTGAAAACATTTTTGAGGATGATATGAATATTATCATCATCATTTCTAGATTCTCTCTATTTCCTGAGTTCTAGTTCTGTTTATACCTCCAAGATGGAGACTTGTATTTTATCCTACTAACCTTTGAGACAGAACTTCTTATCAAAGATGCTGTTCCACTCTTTTCTTATACCTATTTTTTCCTACAACTTTAATAGCACAACACCTAAAATAATTGACGTTGATGAGAAATGAATGGAAGGCCAGGATATTACTTCAACTGAATTATATTGTGATCTGGTTTTGATTTTCAGTAATATTTTACAAGAGAAGGCAATACTTTAATTTTTGTGATTAAGTTATGATAATGTGAGGAGAGGCACAGTAAAAGTTAAATATCCCTTAAATTATTAGAAATGCAAGTATCTGTTCCAAAGGTATTGCACACATATCTGCATTTGCTACACTGAAAGTCAATTTTAACCAGATATGACTGCTGCAAGAGAAAGAATAGCCTAATAATAATAAATTCCTACAATTTTTAACATTCTTTCAAAACTAGAATGGTAGCAAGTCCTTGAGTTATAGTTTATCTAAACTTTAGGCTTTATTTAGTTTCTCTGCATCTTTTCCTGTGTTATTTTAACATCATGATTTATATATTTGGTTTCTTGTACCTTGTGTTTGTGTGAGTACATAGGTGTGCCTGTAGATATTAATATGAATAAGTATATGTGTGTGTGTATACACACACACATATCTAGATGTGTACACATACCTGTGTCTGCCTATGGTATGTTATGTATGCACACACACAAACACACACACACACATATATACTTTTCAATTATAAAGCATTTCATTTCTTAGAAGCTTATAATAAAAAACATACAGCAGAGTTAGAGCATGGAATAAAATCAGAGACCTTTCTAGGTGTCCTTTATCAATGGTTATTTTTAGTACTTCTAGAATTGTTTTAGTTTATCTATCTACTATTAAAATTTTGTTTAGTTCTTCAAAAGCAATTGTGCCTTATGAAATGAATGTTAAGATGAAGATTTCCATAAATCTATTACAAATTGATGTAATCTGACATTCTCATTTAGGTATACTGACCAGCTATTTGAAGTATAATTTTATCACTAAACTTATGTTGATAGCTGGTTATGAAATTGTAAGTAATAAAATTCTGATCAATATTATCTACTCAACAAGTTCACGTAGTATGTAATTAAATTCATCTAATTCCTTTGTAGGTGTCTACCATTTATTTTAACACTTTTCTATTTTATTAACATCTACTAGTAATTCCAGATTTTCATTTAGTATAGTGAATTGTTTAATATTCTTATTTATTTAATAAAATAGTATTTCCTTTCTTCTTACAATTCCTAACCTAATTTGACAACCTGTGGATAGTCCACCTGTGTGGGCACTTCAATCAGATGAATTTAGTAGCTCTTTCCTTGATTTTAAATCATAGACAAATCAAGTGTGTTTGATAAGTTGTGGTCAAGTTTCATAAAGTACCTAGGAAGTCACATATTTCTCTCGATCTTAAAATATTGACATAATGTGATATATGAAACACTAATTGATTTAAAAAAAAAGAAATGAAAGTCCAGCCACTACCAATGTATTTGTTAAAGAACTCTTAAAAGGAGAATGATATGCCTCCTTTTTTTTAAACCTGTATTTCACTTGAGCACAACAGATCTATAATTCACAAATGTCACAATTTTAAGTTAGTTATATACAGTGATATTCTGTGATTGAAATACTGCAGAAAGGTCTCAGCATTTTTAAAAATTATTTTTTTCCTTCTAGACTTTAACTCTGTTTCAATTCATCTCCAATTATATTTTCCTGGAGTTATTTACTTATTGATTTGGAATGAGTGTTTTGTTGGCAGATGAACTCTCTGAGGAAAGAGATATAATGCATTGTTTTAGAATTTAGCACAGTATTTTCTTTTGTATTATAATGGGATATAACATTGGATCAGAACTTGAACTCCTAATAAAATTAAAACAGCAAGACAGTAACTCCAGTTTTCAAACCCAATCCATATAAACCAATCTATTACATTAATTTATTGTTTTTAAAAATAATGTATGACAACCTACCAACTCTTTCCACACCTTGATGTTTTATAGACCTTCTCTACCTTGAAAACATGTTTTTGCAACTTTTTCTTCGCTACAAGTTCTATACTTTCAACAATAACTCATGTACTTTATAATCCTGATTTATTACAAGTCTTTCCCATCATTTCTACTTATTTCATTTTGCTCTCTAAATTTTTCTATGGAAGACCTAACTTTTTAATCTGCTGATTGCAATGTTTCTTATTGTGCCTTTAAGAATTTAGCTGACAAAGCAGATGGAGGAATACTGGACATCTAGGAGGACAGATGTATTCAGTAGAATGTTCAGAATGACCACAGCCACTAATTAGATCTCCTGTGGGGAATGTTGTGCCCTTGAAATATTTTTGTATCCTTGTTGCTCTAAAAGTCTTTAAAATAGAACTGTGACCCTTATTGTTAGAGCTAACTTTGAATATTTATTCTCTACTTTTTAGAGTGAATTTTATAGAATTGGGAGATGAATAGATAGGTTAGCTTGAGCTGGGTTTACAATTATACCTAGGGTTGGACTTTTAATGTATATATAATGTGTCTTCATTGAATCAATTTATGTCCTTATTCTGTTAGAAGACAAAAGCATTAACCTTTTGAAAGCAGAAAGCAGCATTTTGTAACATTGATTGCTAAGTTTTGCAGGATTTAAAAATGTGTTTACTTTTATGCAAGATTTGTTTTGCTCCCTTATGATTTCTTGGATCTTAAAGTAAATTCAATGTTAACAATCTGTTTCTGTTTTATTGCTACATCAAGTCTAAATTTTTTCTGTATTTCTTTGTGTGGTCAGGTAAGGAGAACAGAGTGAAGGAGTAGGTAAGCGCCAGAGTGGAAAACGTGATCCCTGACTGTTCCTTGTTTCAAATAAGAGAAAAATGATCTGGCTGATACATGTTTGATCATTTCTTCCTTAGTTTGCCCCCCCAAAAAAGACTATTTCTTTCTTTGTTTTAGAATAAGGGAGTGGAGCAAAACCAGGCATTTTCTAATATTGGGACTTTGTGCTCATGGAAGGAATTATCAGGATTAGGAAACTGATTCTTTCCCTAAAAACAGCTTAAAGACCTCCAAGAGGCAAGACAAAGTAGACATTTGGATAGTGACGTCTAGAACTGAAAGTATGAGCTAGATATTATTAGAGAACAGCAATGAAGATAAAATCACTGAGGAGGAGAACATAAAAGAGCACCAAGTTTGAAAAAATGAAGGGCACTGGGACTCACCAAAAGATCTGTTTTGATGATGTTAAATTCAGGATTTTTCCTTCCATACTCAGTGTTTAAGGATAAAATTTCCAGGGGCTATTGTTTCCTCTTAAAGATGATTAGTTAGGGAAATCCATAGGCAACAAAATGAAATTGAATCCCTATCTCTCACCATGCACAAAAGTTAACTCAAAATGGATCAAGGATCTAGGAATCAAACCAGAGACTCTGTGTCTAACAGAAGAAAAAGTAGGCCCTAATCTCCATCACGTGGGGTTAGGCCCCAAGTTCCTTAATAAGACACCTACAGCACAAGAATTAAAACCAAGAATCAACAAATTGGATGAATTCAAACTAAAAAGTTTTTTCTCAGCAAGAGAAATAATATGTGAATAGGGAGCCTACATCCTAGGAACAAATTTTTACCCCTCACACATCAGATAGAACTCTAATTTCTAGGATATAAAAAGAACTCAAAAAGTTAAACAACAAAAAAACAAATAACCCAATCAACAAATGGTCCAAGGACCTGCACAGACACTTCTCAGAAGAAGATATACATACAATCAATCTACAAATACATGAAAAAATGCTCACCATCCCTAGCAATTAGAGAAATGCAAATTAAAAGTACTCTAAGATACCTCCTCACTCCAGTAAGAATGGCAGCCATTATGAAGTCAAACAACAACAAGTGCTGGCGAGGATGCAGGGGAAAAAGGTACACTCATACATTGTTGGTAGGACTGCAAATAGGTGTAGCAATTTGGAAAGCAGTGTGAAGATTCCTTGGAAAACTGGGAATGGAACCACCATTTGACCCTATTCCTTTTCTCGGACTATATTCAAAAGACCTAAAAATGGCATACTACAGGGACACAGCCACATCAATGTTTATAGCAGCACAATTCACAATAGCTAGACTGTGGAACCAACCTAGATGCCCTTCAATGGATGAATGGATAAAAAATTGTGGCATTTATACACAATGCAATATTACTCAGCACTAAAAAATAACAAGATCATGGCATTTGCAGGGAAATGGATGGCATTAGAGCAGATTATGCTAAGTGAAGTTAGACAATCCCCCCAAAACAAATGCCAAATGTCTTCTCTGATATAAGGGAGGTGACTCAAAATGAGGTAGGGAGGAAGAGCATGAGAAGAAAATTACCTTTAGGTAGGGAAGAGAGGTGGGAGGGAAAAGGAGGGAGAATGGGAATTGCATGGAAGAGGGAAGGAGACCCCCTTCCTTATACAGAATACAGGTATAAAGATGTGAGGGGGAAAAAAAGAAAAAGAAGTAGGTCACATTAGACTGGGTAGATAGAAGTGATGGGAGGGGAGGGGAGGGGAAGGGGGGAATGTAAGGACAGCAGAATAAAACAGACATTATTATTGCTGTGGGTATATATGTGACTGCATGACCAATGTAATTCTGCAACCTGTACACTCAAAAAAATGAGAAATTAAATCCCATCTGATTCAAATGTATGATATGTCAAGATCATTGTATTGTCATGTGTAACTAATTAAAACAAATAAAAAATTTATATTATAAAAAGAATATTAGTTAGCATTTGTATTTATAAAAATATAAATATTGTGAATGGTTGTACTATTGCAAGGGATGTTTAATGACAATTTGAAATATTATTAAATATTGAATTAATACACTACTACTAAATTAAATTAAGTCAGAATCAAAAGATGACAGAAAGCTCCAGGTATTAGCAGATTCTTGATCCAGGAACAAAAGAACATTACATTTTAATATTGTCCCTTGAAGAGTAAAGAATCCAACTTGTCTCCTGCCCTATCTTTTTCATGCTGGTATTAGTGAAACTGATGTTTTTTTTGTGTGTGTGTGTCTTCCCTAAACTCTTGAATTTCCTAGCAGGTTATGTCATAGAATTAGAAAGATGACATAATGGCCCACTAAGTTTAAATCAGCAATTATGTCCAATTACACACCAATCTAGTAATCTTGAGAAAAGGTTAACTGTGCTTTCATCTCATCTCTATAAGAGATTGGATGAACTTGTTAGGCCTCTTTCTTAAGTATTAAATAAGTATAAACTGATATAAAGAATTTAACATGGTGCCTGGAAGGTATTAAATGAATAAACAATGATATTTGTTATCCTTATAATTTTAGTTGTTCCTCTTCCCCACCCCACCCCCCCATGCCCGGGGAGCAGACACCACTGCCGCAGGCTCTTGCTCCCTGTGCCCAGAAGCAGTTTGAGGCCAGAACACTCCCTGGACTCTCCCCGGGGCCATCTGGGGCTGCCCCGATGCTGCAGGCAGAAGACTGCTGGGCTGCCTCCCTGAAGTTTGATCATTTCCAAGGCCAGTAACTACAATGGTTCTCCCACACCTGGAAGCTAATGAGTAATGAGTTCCATTAAGGCCTATTTCAAATGTAAAAAAACTTGAGATAATGTACTAAATTGTTCAGAAGGGTTTTTTCTTAGTGGAATGCTACAGGATTTTCTTTAGCATAATTGCCAGAGTTCCTACCTTCATCCCAGTGCCGGTGAGGATGAGGGTGAAAGAATTTCCAGTGTTGCTGAGAACCGGACAAAACTTTGGATCAAGCTAACTGCCTGCAAACTTACCTGGACTGTGATTTACCTGGACTATGAGTTAATCTATTGAGACACTGCTTTCCCTGGACTGAGACAACAAACTGTAATCTACAACAAATTGTAACTCGGTATCTTTTGCTAATGGTGTCATTGCTGGTATAATTTTTCTAAGGGCTTCTTGCATGGAGCTATCAATTGGCTTGGTATTATGGCATTTTGTATCCTCCCCTTCTGCTTGTAGCAGATTGTGGTGTTTGTGTAAAAACCACTATGGTTGTTATTTAAATTAAACAAAAGGGGGAAATGTTAGGGTCTGTAAACAAGTCAGGATGGCGCCTGGCATTTTGCCAGAGGGAGTGGTTTGTGAAGTAATGCCAGGGAGCCACTATGTGTGGAGATTCCTTATTGGTTGACTGCTATATCTAGTTTATGTTAATTAAGCTGTGTGGAATGTATATATACCCCTCCTGTCCTACAATAAACGGCTCCCACTCCTGCTATATCAATGTACACAAGTTGTTTGTCACCCCCCGGTTATTTTGCTGCAGCCAGACTGCAGCAGGACAATATCATGCTAAATGAAATAAGCCAATCCCCCAAAACCAAAGCTGTAATATTTTCTCTGATATACAGATGCTAATTCACAACAAGTTGGCAGGGAGGCTAGGGAAGAATAGAATTACTTTAAATTAGGTAGAGGGGAGTGGGTATGGGGATAGGAAGGATAGTAGAATAAATTAGGCTTTATTACTCTGTGTACATATAAAACTATACATCTGGAGGGATTCTACATCATGTACAATGAGAAGAATGAGAAATAATACTCCATCTATAGATGATGTATGGAAGTATATTCTACTGACATATATAACCAATTAGAAAAATTTATAAAAGAAGATGCTTATAGGCCTCCTGAAGTCTATTAAAATCTGAAGTCAACTTCAGCTTCTGATCTGTGTTCTTTGATATCAGTTGCTCCATGTGATTTATCTCCTTCTCTAACAAATACAAATCCAGCAAAATCAAACTCAACTCATAAGTAAGTTAGACATTATTTCAGTTTTTCTTTCCTTTATATTGTTTTAAAAATGAAAAGATATGAAAGGAAAACTAAAAAAGTAACTGAAGATAGAATTAACACAAAACAAAACCAGAACTTGATGAGATGATGTTAATGTTTTAGTTTGGTGCTTAGAATTATTAGTATTTTCTTGAGGTTTTGGTGATATAATCCAAACTCCTTAGTCCAGCATGTAATTTCTGTCCTAATCTTGTTCTAATTTATCTGTTTTTTTTTTAATTCCCATATACTGCCCAGTACACATATCTTCATACTCATTCTGAAGCATTGAATTTATCTAAACTTAAAAAAAACTTATACCTTATTTGTATATTTGTTTTATATCTCATCATATTTCAACTTTATATATTTTTATTTAATAAGATAACAGTTAGAAAGCAGTTATAAGCAGAAAAATTATAACTTCAATTCAATTCCATTTAATCTGAACATTTTAATGGCTTTTTTGAAGATATAAACATATTTTAAGAAAATTTTTAAAAATGCAATATTTTTCCTGAGGTTCTTATTGTTAGGTCTAAGCAAATTTTATTTCTGTAAAGATTGATTGTTTCAGTTTTTTTAGTACATGAGTATGCAAAGGAGAATATCATAAAGAGAAATTGAAAGTCATGATATTATTCAATGTTTGAGTCTCAAAGTACAGTCTCTTTCACATGCAATATTTTATTTATAGTATACACATGGATATATAACCAATGTGATCCTGCAATCTGTACATGTGAAAAAATGAGAATTCATATCCTATTTGAATCAAATGCATGATATGTCAAGATCACTGTATTCTCTTGAGCAACTAATAAAAAATAAAATTAAAAAAAATATTTAAAATAGAACTTTTTTCTTCTACCCTGGTTTGGACTTCCATGAATTTAATGTTAATATCTAATCTGTTTTTGTTGCTGTTATTCATGTAAGATAAAAAAAAACTTACTTTGATCTCGTAATTCATTAAGTATAGAAAAAATTACTATTTTAAAAATTAACTTTTCTTATACTCTTTAATTTCTTTGCAAAATTTGGATTTTATATAGATGATCTTTAATATTAGTGAATAAATCATAGAAGCCATGATAGTTTGAGAAACTGATATAAAACACTAAACATATCAGTGATAATAATCATATATTATAATAAGGTTTATACCAGTTTGTCCAGGAAAATATTTTATACATGTTTTACTAAATAGCTCTGTTAATGTTTTGGAGTATTTCAAAACTATTATAGTAATTACACTTGTTACATATAAATGACAGTGTGACAAAACTTGGTTTTTATATCAACTTCAATAAAATGTACACATGCAAAAAGTGTTGAGAGTATTAATAACTAAGATTTTAATTATATAAAAGTTAGCATATATTTTCCCCCTACTGTAGCTGTCATGATAAAAACTGAAGTCATTTCCATTAGAAATGGTATTGAATTTAATGATGCAAAATCTATTTACTTTTTATTGCATATATGTCTAATGCCTACAATTTTTTATCAGATAATATTTTACTTCATTCCTTGCTGTTAAATTTGCATGTTCTATTTAAAGGGTATTTGCTGATGTGATTATTTGAATATACCTGTTACAGGTGTTCCAGAGCAACTTGTTAACTACTCAAACATTCTGTTTCCCCACAAATAAAATATTCATTTTGGATTAGCTTTATTTGAGATATATTCCTTTGTACCTACAATAGCTATGCAGAATAGATACTATTGTTCATTCAATATGAGACCATATTTTATTATTTAAATCTATTATTAACTCTTCTGTATGTTAATAAGAAGATCTTAAATAAATTAGAAATGTTTCTAATAAATGATCATGTATACATTTCCAGGTAAAACATTCTATTTTATTAGAAAAAAATTAAATATTTTTTTCTCATTTGAATTTTATCTTATTTATACAAATTATATATATGTATATATAATATATATGTATGGATGTATATAATAAATATGAATATTCTGTAAGTAATAATAGATTTGAACTTGTAGATGTAACTGAATTAATTTTGTTGTATAAGAAAAAAAAATCCTTATAATCTAATGTCATGAAAATGATAACAGAGTCTGGTGATCATGACAGTTTGTAATGTCCCTTACTAGATATCAATGAGTGTACTGTGTGCTCTTTAAAACATATTATGACAAACTAAAAATGAAATGACTAAAAATTCAGTGTTAATCACCAAATGCATTTAACAAAATTAATGTAAAAATTAATTAATGTAAAAATATATTGAACTTTACAGCTGTCTTTTTTCCTCATGTTCTGAATAATTATTACTCTAACATGTTCTATAATGAGGTAGCACCCTCAGGACCTGACCATGCCTTCAGATATGCAGATATATGTTGCTAGAAAATGGAATAATTGCTTCTGTTTATGACTTTGCAAATCAAAATTATTTCTTAATTAAAATATTACAATCAACTGAAAACTGAAATTTCTTATATCATGACAGACTAACAAATAACTTTAGTAGGCTGTGTGAAGCTATTGAAACAACAAAAAAAAGAGAAAAGAAAAATGTTCTAGTTTAGGGTAATTCAATTTTTATGTGACATTGACCAAACTAACTTTTCGGGAATGTTGTCTTGTCATAATGAGTTGAGAGTGACACCTGGTTACTAATTAAGGTCTGTATGTTATAAATAAGCCTGTACATGCCAAACTGAATTGTCAACACAGATGTTAGATATATTTAGTTGCAATGTCAGGTAAACCTATTAGGTTTAAATAAGTGCAAGGAAAATTTTTTAAATATATCAAAATTAAATTAAGGTGGTAAACTTGATCAATAAGAACATATTTCTATAAGTTCGTTTTTTGGTTATTTTCCGGTGGTGATTTGTTTGAATTTTGAATTATATTTAGCTCACCAAACTAAATTAGTGTCTATTTTCACTCACATAGGAAGTATTCGTTTGTGAAAGGCTCATCAATAATGCTGAGTATATAGACAGCCAGACTCAAGTCATGAATTTAAGCTCTCCATCAGGGAAAGGATCAAAACTGAAAAATCAAAGTTAAATTACTATTGAATAAGCATTTATTTTTGCACCATTATAAAGTAAAAAAAAAAAGTCAAACTATCTTTAATTCAGGTTACATGTTTAATAAATGAAAAGTGGAGATATATATATATATATATATATATATATATATATATATATATATATATATATATATATATACATATATAGTGTTCAGGTGTTTTCACAAATCAATTACAATTTTCAATAGCTATAAAGAATAGATACTATTCCTGATTCAATATGAGATCATATTTTATTATTAGTATACATTTCGACTTTTTTTCTGACCTTACACACACAGGTAAATGATTTATAAAGCCCTGGAGCATAACTGGAATTTATATTACAAATCCAACGAATAGCTCACTACTATTTTATTATATAAAATTCTGTTAATATTTTGGTAAGGATCCAATATTTCCAGCACAATACTGATACCAATAATATACATCACAAAAATTTAAAAATATTCATATTTATACTGTCTCCAATATGTTATTTAAAGATCACTTAGAAAAGTAATAGAAGCATATAATATATTGTTATTTTAAAAATATTTTTCACTCCGTCAGCTATTATTTTTATTTATCTATTTTATGTGGTGCTAAGGATCTAACCCAGTGCCTCAAACATGCTAGGGGTGCATTATACCACTGAGTCACAATCCCAGCCCCAAAACATTGTTATTAACTATAGACCTGTTGCTGTGCATTAGCTTTCTAAAATTTATTAAACTTATGACTGAAAATTTACATCCTTTGTCTGACATATCTTTAACCTTCATCCTCTGTGAAACACTGTCCTACTCTCTCTGAGTTCAAAGTTTTTACATTCCACCTATAAGGGAGCTCATGCAGTATTTTTGTTAAACAAACACAGCTGTCAGTGAAGGGAAGGACTGATCAATCCTTGTATTTGTACTGAGTTAATTATATAAGGGTTATCTTGTTAATTTGGGATTGACTTTGTACATGTAATCAACCTGTGTCTATTAGTCACAAAAAATTAATTCTCCACCAAACCTACTTTCATCATGTTTTTAAATTATACATTAAAAATTCAAGGACATTGTTAGGCTCTTACTTTTGAAACAATTGAGAAATTTCAATTCTTCAAATAAGTGGCTGTCCTGTTCACATTCACCTACTATGCTCTGCTGTTGATTCCAGAAGTGAGGAAGAAAATTGCAGCTCTCAAAAATCCTGGTGCAAAGAGGGCTAATGCTTCTTTTTCATCTATTTGTTATATTAAATGTAGAGAATCTTATGTTTCTCTTTTCTAGGTTTCCAGTTTCTCTGCTACCATAGTGATATGAGAAAACATGTCATCCACATGACTTTCAAATGATTTATCTCATTTTTAAAGCTTTTACTTACTGCTGATATGAAGACTCAGCATCATTTTCAAAACAAAATAGGTTTTCAGGTCAAACAGATTTTAGTATATAATTCCGAAATACCATTTACAGAGTAGATAACTTCTGGCAAACAATTACCTCTCAGTTTTAGATTCTTCTTCTTAAAATATGGATAAACATAACCATGAATATGTATTGAATATTATTACAAATTCTTAGAAATATTTTTACCACCAAACACATGCCCAATTCAAATCTATTAATTTAATATCTCTTTTATTCCTATTCTTAAGTAATATAATTTTTCCTCTTGTCTTTTCTGCCCTCTTCCAAACAAGTGTGCATACATCTGGTAGCTACCAAACAGGCAAGAAAACAGCATAGCAAAGCAACCAACCAGCCTTAAAAAAGAAATCCCTCTAAATGAGATGCTTACAAAAGCCACAGATTAAATTCTAATAGGGAGGTTACCTAATTGCTAGCACATTATTATTTTCAGAAAGAGGTGACTGATAAGAAGCAATGAGAAAGTGCTAATAACAATGAAAAATAAATCTCAATATTTAAAAGGGGGTAATAATATGAAGAATTTTAGAAAACACAGAGATTTGAGATCATCAACATAAAGACAGACCTAAGGGAAAACTTCTGAGGCTATAAACCACAATATACAGCAACATACAATTTGGGGGGATAAAAAAAAGTCAACAGGAAAGTTTCAGAGAGATTATTACCTGATTGAAACAGATGGCGCATGTTTGACAAACTTTATGATAGAAATTATGGAGGCTCTTTAAGCCAGAGGAATTTTTATCTTCATGCAGTACTGAAATATTGTAAATTCTAGGTTAGGTAATATGGCATAAAGCTAGTAATATTAAATTCTTATGGTGCAAAAATTGAAGCCAGGGACTAGGGTGGTAGCAATGGAAATGGACATTAAGGGAAATGGATGGCAAATGAGGTGAGCAAATTTGATTTAGGCAACAAAGAAAAGTGATTGTTTATCATGTGATGATGTGGGAACATGAAAGCAGTGATGCACAGAAACTAAAGCAATAGAAGATAAGCTAGTTTGAGGGAGTAAGGTGGTAAGTTTGATTCAGATTGGTGAAATCATCGGATGAGTTTCAAGGAGAAATATTCATTAACTACATTTTGGCAAATAGTGTGTCAAGTAATTCACAATAATATTAAGTTCCCTAAGTAACTTATCATGCAAAATAATAAGCACTGGAAAGCAATACATTCAACTGCTATTTTTCTTTCTCATTTTCCCTTGATTAAATGCCATTTTTAAATTGAAATGGTTAATCACATGAACAGTCTATGTAGGGAATTACCACTTTAAATTTATTGGGTTCAAATTTAGGAATGATTGAAAGTGAATAAGCCATGATTAGGTATTATTATTTACCTTTATTATTATTTTGGTCCCATTCAGAGACCATTACTATGATATTGTTTGTGTATATACAGTTATATATGCATTCTTAATATATGTATGTTTTATATATATTTAATATACTATATACCTTCAATATTGCTTGCACTCACTCTAAGCATGTTTATCTATATGATGATGTTTTACATTAAAAGTTACTATTTGTTTTTTAGTCCAAATATTTTATTTTCCTTTTATGGATATTATGAAGTTGTGTGTGTTTTATGGTTAAATATACAGAATGAGTAATGGGATTTTCATTCTTTAAAACTCTCATAGACCAAAACTAATCAATTTACAGTTGTAAGTGATAGAAATTCAGGAAAGGAAAGTAGAGGAGTTTGTCATCAATGTGCCTTGGAGTAGACAAACATAATCTAGTAAGGTTTTATATTTTTACACTCTAGCAAGACCCAAAATAACTTAAAATGTTTTACCTGGGTGAACATTGGAAGAAAATTCACTTAGTGTTGGAAAAATTTATAACTAAAATTTGAAAGAAAGCTTTAATATTTTGAAATTAAAATCGATTGCCTAATCAAGACAGCCTGTATAGCTAATAGCAATTGGATTCACTTTCTAGGATAAACAATCAGAATGAAAAAAGAAAAAAAAACCCAGGAATTTAAAATATACAAACTATTTATATGTTATATGAAAGAAGTTTAGGAGTCAGCATTCCAGATCTTGTTTATTCACTCATTGGTTACAGGGTAAAATATCTTACATTCTGTATGCCCCATCATCCTCAGCCTAGACTTCTATTTGTGAGCTTGATTCATTGTTTTTCTAGATTATAAGCAGAAAAATAAGAGCAGAGAAGGAAAATATGGGTGCACAAAACTCTCTGAAGTTCATATTTCTGAAAACACTCTTCACATTTCTGAGAACATTTTCTAATATTCACAATCCTTCACCAGTCAGTCTTGGTAGAGATTCTTAGAGTTAGTTAGACATCTCTGAATGTCATCATTCCTCTATTCTTGTTCCCTTTAGAGAGGCACACTTTAGGATTCTGTACCTTCTCCTGATGCTGCAAAGCCAATCCAGGTGCCAACAACCTTCCTTTTATTTTACCCTGGGGTAGGTAGTATGCTAAAGTGTATACATTATCAATTCTATACATTCTCACAATCTAACCCAGTATAATCCACAGGTGAGACCCATTCTGCCCGTGTTGAACGCACACAGCATTTGGCAAAGCATGGGGTGACAGTTAAAAAGAAAGCACAGAGTACAGAGATAGTAGCCAAAGGGAAAACTGAAGGACAGGTGAACACAGGCATCAACTGGGAAACTTCGATCATGGAGATCTATGTTATAAAAACAATTTATTTCCTAGATTATTAATGTTCTTTGCTTATCTGTTCATTTGCACTTAATATAGTATGTTGAATGTGGAAGGTGTTCAAGATTAGTATTTGCTGCATGATATTAATACACAGAAGGAAATTGTCCTAACTTAATTTGGTAAATTATGTTAAAGTACATCCTCATCTTCAATGTTATATGAAGTATTTGGTCTTTTTGTCCATCAAAGCATAGAATTACAAATAATGATAAATGCACAATTCACACATATTGTTTTATGTTAAATCAATAAATGTGCATTGAGTATATGATCTAGTTTGGCAGAATGTTTATTTTTTGGAGACTCATTTTATATAATATATATATATATATATATATATATATATATATATATATATATATACACACACACACATACAAAAAAGAGTTCTCATAATGGCTTGCATATAATTTTAGTTTTTTGATCTATGGTACTCAATGATAAAGTAATATTTAGCTATTTCCCCAGTTACAAAATTTTCTCAGTTGTTTAGTTGACCTTTTATGAAAAACATTAATTTTGAAAGCCATATTGTGATAAGTTCAAAGACAATACTAAAAACAAAAAGAGAAATTCACAATAAGTTTGTCTAAAATAGTTGTCAGTAGTGCTTCTTCTTCTTCTTTTTTTTTTTTTTTTTTTTTTCGTCCAATATATTTCATGGCACTTTTTTTTCATGCCTAAAACTTTCAAATTTCCATCAGCTTTAATTTTTTTTCTATATTTCTAATATTTGTTTTTTAATTAAAATAATATGATTTGGGCTAGTTCAATATTTTAAGAAAAACATGAAGTACTTTTATGTTGATAACAACAAAACAAAAGCATTTTTTTTCTGATTTTTCAATGTCTGGCATGAATACAGGAGGAATTTATGATTTAGTGACCTCCATAGACCCTTCATTTACCAGACAGTAGGGCCCTTAGATGGAAGTTTCCCAAGTTGGAGAGTAGAGGTAGAGAGTCTTTGTGGAATAAAGCAGAAATTGCTTGGAAATAAATTTGAGGAACTGTGTTCAGTTGTATTAAAGATTAAATATTTATCCTCATCAAGAGTTTAAGAACCATATTGTTCGATGCCTCAAACTGAATGAAAATAACAGATTAGATTTTTAAATTTATGGCTAGTGAGCTAATTAACACTGAGCTACTTAATTACCCATCATTCTTTGAAAACTATGAAGTTGTTCACAGACAGAAACTAAAAAGTCACACTTTATGCATGAGTCAAGTAGAGCTTGAGAAAAATAGCATCACTCGTGTGATAACATTATTTATAGGCTTAACTGAGTTCATTTAAACATAATCGTGTGCTGCATATTTATGTCTTGGCCAACCATTATCTGCATATAGGATGGTGATCTCATAGTATTGTAATGAAGAGAAGTTTCCTACTCTCCATTATGTCATAGCTATCATGACATCAAATGCATCATCATGTGGTTGTAGTGAAGCTGTTATAAAACCTACTGAAGCTTCTCAGAAAAATGTAGAGCATAAACAATGATGTATACCACACGGCACTTAAGAATGATGAAAATGACCACATTCCTGGTTTCTGTGTTTAATATGCTATAATTTTTGCCATTATTATACAGGATGCTCCTATTTTAAATAATGTGTTCTGTAAAACATTATGCTATGTTACGCCAGCAGTGGCATTACATATCTTACATTTACATCTCAATTGTATCACTTGGTCAAGTTTAGGGTTTGGCCTGCACTATCTGGGTTTGTGTAAGCACACTCAGGTTTTTTGATGTTCACACAAAAAGCCTGCCTGAAGATCTATTTCCCAAAACCTGTGCTTAAGCAAAGCGTGATGATCATATTAAGGGGAGTCTTGTTGTTTTACATGTTTTGAAAGGAAAGAGATTTTTAATGTCACTTTGATATTAAATATATAAATGTACTCAAGATTTCTTATTTGTATTTGGTTGATGCTGAGGCATTTCATACTGTCTTTGCTTTTAAGTTTTCCACACATGTTTGATGAAATTATTGATTCAACTGAATTGATGACTAATCCATATAGTCATCAGCAAATATCAGTGTCTCTTATCCTTATGCATCTCTATATCTGAATAACATGGTATGTCATGATTAATGTTGTTTTCTATATACTTTTAACCATAAATATCCCTTCTAGAATATCAAGATATGAAATATACTTATTTTTGAAAATTCATTACAAATAAAGAAAATCATCTGTGATTCATGGGTTTTTAGTCAATTTCATAATCTCCCTAGCAAGTCCCCTGGCTTTTCCCCTTCTTGCACTCGTAAGGGTGTAGTAAGGATGATGACCTGTTCAAGTCTCTGACCTCTACAGATATTACTTTTGAATGGCCCATATCTGCATGCATAATGTACTATCAAAGTGTATAGTAACGCTGGGAAGATAATAATAAGCAAAGGGGAAAAATAACAGCAGGACAAGCTTCCTTAATGTGCTGTTTTACTATCACAAGGAAATAAATTTGCCCTCACAGAGTTTAGCTTGAAATTTTAATGTCCTCTGTTCAAATTCAAAGTCATCAGCACTGAATTTTTCTTTTACATTCCTGGGACCTGTTGTGAAGGTTAAAGAGCTACCATTATTGGGAAATGGAGTTGAATGTTTATTAATGCTGGAATTTGAAACACACACACACACACACACACACACACACACACTGGTACCATAGTACACAGCAGGTCTTAAGCAAACTCCATAAAATCACAGTTCTCATTTATACTCCTACATAGATCATGGGAAAATTAGAAAAAGGTATTTGGAGTCTTCTTGGCAAGTCAGCAGGTAGGAAAACAAATATTTTTTAAAATCCCTAGCTTTACCAATACCTTTTCAGGCATGTATTATGAATATATTTCTCTCATTGCACTGTGAAGATTTTGAACATGTTACAGCATTTGAACACATGCGTGTGCTCATACAATAAACACACACACATGCACACACACACAAAAAGCCCAAGTAATTCCTGTAGAAATCTGCTCACTTTTCTGAAGAACCTGGAATGTTTATAGACCAGACATTTGTCTACCTTATCCTCACTGGTCTGTCATTCATGTTGTGACTGATGGCTTATTGAGACAAAGCACATGCCTCCTATGGGAGACAAAGCACATCAGATTTCTTTCTTTCAACTTTCAATTGGAACATATTTGACAAATAAGCAGCAATGTAATGGAATTTACTGATTACACTAATGACAGAGATTATGCTGAGTTTTAATCGCTTCTACTAGGTCATTCAATGGCAAAGTTGTGAGATAGTTAAAATTATCCATCAATCCACTCTTAATAGTGGATTTTTTTTATTCAACATATGCACAAAGCACTGATATGCTGTTGATGAATGAGAATGATGGTAATGATAATGGCTACTTGATTTCTGTCCTGCCTGCTATTCACCTATCTTAAGTGCCAAGGATGCAATAAATGATAGGTATTGTTAAAGCTTCTTGTAAGAAAAATGAAGCCTTCTCACTGGGAAAACACTTTCTCTCTGCAGTTCACTTCAAGTGTAAATCTGTTGCCTTTAGTCCTTATTACTGTTCTGGGAGGTAGGGTAAAGGGAGTATATCTTTAATTATGTATACATACAAGTGGACAGACTTCATAAGAAATTATTTTACTGCCCACATTTCCCACAAGAATATAAAATTGACCATATACCATCCAAATTTTCTGGTAAAAGGACCAGAAGATTGGTTCACATTCTGTCTTCTGAAACTATTTTCTGACTATAATTTCAGTGTCTTTATTTTTTTAGCTACAAGGAAATACACAGGAATTTGTAGAAAGAAATGAATAAAAAATGAAGTCCCTGTACAGCCTTAAACCTTGAGTATGCATTATTTTTTTCTTAATTTAACCTTACTTTCTTATACATTTTCTAAAGACTGTTACCCCATTTGTGCAAAGTGGAGGCTAATGCTGGCAAATATATCAAGTAAATTATGATAATTAATGTTGATATATTACAAGAAAAATGTTTCAATCAATTTTTCCAGTTTTATTATTGATATGTCCTGATACAATTTGTGATCAATTACTATTTAATCAGATATACTACCTACATAACTATGAAATTTTACCATCATTATGATTGAATTCATTTTCCTTTTTATATAGTAGCCAGTAATCACTCAGCAAAATAAAAAAAATATTGTGATTAATTTAAAAAATATGTATTATTTTATACATCTATCATTAACCTTACATAATTGTCATTTATATAATTGTTACAGAATATTGACTTAAAATTCAATGTATTCTGAAATATTGGTGCTTTGATTGTACTTTTAAAAAGCACAGTGCATAATTTGTCATTCATGTAAGTTCCTACTCATGAGTTCTGCAATTATAGTTTCTGGGTGTTTTTTGAACCAAGTCAAGTTGCTAAATGCTGAATATTGAATTTTTTGAAGATGACCACATGGATCTAGATCCAATCCCATATGTTCTCCTTGGATTTTGATATTAATCTGCTTCTATCAAAAGGTGAAGTCATGCTTCTCACTCTACTTGAAAACTGATGGAGCATAATAACTGCCTGACACCATATTGCAGGAAGCATAACCTTCCTGGTGGTTCTTGTCAGAACTCAAGATAATAGCTCTGATGGGTGTTTCAACCAACAGCAGCAATCAATCTCCAAATTTCACTGATATACAGACAATTTTATTCTTGAATCTTAAAGTCTCCTTAATGAGGTACTCCACATTGTGGAACAGACAAAAAAAAGTAATATTCACTCTGCTACTCCTAAATCTGTGGTCCACAGAAATTGTGAAATTATTACTATTTAATTGACTAAGATCAAAGTTAATGCTATTGAAAATAATTAAAAGATTATTTATTACTAAACAGTTAAAAGTATAGTTTTTACGCACACATGAACACATCATATACACATGCATTTGCACATACTGAAATTTGAGTTAATGACTTGAAGACCAAGTTAAAATGATACTGAAGAGATCAATCAAAATCTGATGACCCTTGACTACACTATAAGTGCTATTACATATTGGTGAAAATTTTAGGAAGATTCATCTATGGGAAGAATGTAAACAAGATGTTTATCCTGATTTCCAGGTAAAGCACCACACATGTTGTTTTGCATATTCTAAATGCATTTAGTAAGATATGAAAACAGATAAAATCTAAAGAATGAACAAAAAAACATCAAGGAGCTATGGTTTTCTTTAGGTTAAAATTTGTGTTTTTTTTTTCTAGCTTTTAGCCTCTCCAGATGGTGAATGGTGTTAAAATTATTAAATTACTTCTAAGTTAATCTTATACCAAGGGCATTATTGGAAAATATAAACTAAAAATCAAAGTTGGGGTGTGATTGTAAAAGTTCTTGTTAAGATTTATCAAAGTTATAAGTCAATATCTTAACAAAAGTTTCTGTAAGAATCTTATTAATGTTATCCTACAATGGTTCTCTCTGTATAAAAGGAGCATATCATTGTGAGTTCCATAGAAAACCCACAATGTTTTTAAGAGAATTATATAGAAACACAACTAGATCTGAATAAAAAAGGTGTGAATAGTATAAAACAAAGAATTTTTTGGACTTCAAATAACCAACCGAAACAGGCAGGAAAAATACTGAAGCTGCAAGTGTTAGCTATTTTGAAGAAGAAATGATGACTCAGAAGGTATCCAAGAAACCAGAGTGTACATCAAACAGCTGTGGAAAATCATTACCAGGAAATAAAACTGAATCCTAATCAAGTAATCAGCAAGCATCATGTGCTTAGTTGAGTTTCATAATTTTGGTGGACCAGTGTCTCCTGCGTTCTTTCAAATTTCTCCCTCATTGAATAGCGGTGTCTGTAGCTATTATACTGTGTCTACATAACAATCGGATATTGGATATGGGAGCATATTCACTTTCTTTTTTAAATTTTACAAATCTTCAAAATGCTAGGAATTGTATGTAAACAGCTGTACTCTGGGAATTCCAACAAAGGAGATCCATTTGCACCTGAGCTTTATTTACATGGTGACATCCTAGAAAATCAGCTAATACTCTAGCAAGAAGAAGCATCAGGGCTTATGCAAGAAAAGGAATTGGAATTATTTGAGTTTTGTGAACCTAAATTCAAACTATGGTATCACAATGCATTTCGGCCTACAAAATCACACTATCATCTGATATTGAAAAGTCTATGTCAGGAGGTAAGATCTTTGTACTCCTCTCACTGAACTTGAGCAGACCTGTACAGTGGCCACGTAGAAAGCAGTACAAGTGACACTGTTTGACAAAGCTTGAAAAGAAAAAGAAAATATTACTTTTACTGGACTCTTTCTCTTACTTAGGACATATGTACTTAAAGCCTGGTGAAAGAGTTATCAGGAAGCCCATTCCACGTTCAAAGGTCCTGTATAATAACTACTGGCCAAATGCTCCTGTAAGTTTCCACCTGGAGCCAACACCAGCTGTCTCATAGAGTGAGTGAGACTTTATGTGGTACAAGTCATCTGATTCTGAATCCTCCACATGAGACCCTGCACACTAAGTGTCTATTCTGCCTGCTTGGATTGTTGACCCACAAAAATGGTAAGATATAACAAAATAATATTTTCTTTTTCAAGTCAATAATTATTTTAAAGAACATTATGTGATTCATTCAATGAAGCATTGTGAGCCACTGTATGTTTACTATTTTAATTTAGAGTTCTGTGTGTACTGGTCTCAAGAGATTTTTGGTAGATAGTCTTAAGGCAAAATGTACGAATGACTTTCAAAAATTTAAATTAGTGATGAAATTTATTTTATAAGTAATTATTAGTTTTTTAACAAAAGATACTGAAATATTTTAAGTATATTGAAATATGCTGTAACTTATGATGTAATTTTTTTTCCTTAAGAAAAAGCTTTACAATTTCTTTCAAGGTAATGCTTTAGGTGCTTTATAAAGTGTTTTTTTTTAACTTAAAATTTGTATTTTTAAATTTTATAAATATTGTTTTAATTTAAGGTGAGAATAGCAGTTGATCTGAAAAATATAAAGAGAAGGAACATTTCAGATAAGACACAGAAGCAGATGTAAAAAACAATAATAAAAAGCCCCCCAAACTGTTCACCCTAAATAATCTTAGTTGATATGAGATATAATTTCTTACAAATTTATGTTTTATCATATAATACATATCAATGTCCCATTATAGAAGGATCAATGATAAGGCCTTTAAAATAAAAATGTAAGGACATTGATTACCCCAAAATATTGGCAACTATTTCTAGTATAATACTAGTGTCTTAACATGAACAAAAAGAAGATACAGTATTTTTTTAACCAAATTAGTTTATTATAATCTTAAATAGCAATATCCTATGTTTTTTTAAAAAAACTCAAAATTTTTCCTCAAAAATAGTATATAATAAATTCAAAACAAAACATCTTCTTTTCAGCAAATACTTCTACTGACCAACTGGATAACATGAAGGAATAGAAAGTAGCGATCTTTTAATATGTTGTATGTTACTATAAATAATCTGTTAATTCATCTACTTTTATATTTTAATTATTGACTTGGGTCTGTGTATTTCAATGTAAATCATTAATTAACTTGGTAATTATGCTCCTGATTATCAAATTTCTAGATTTTTTTCTTAGTTTTTATGGACCTTTTATTTTTATGTGGTGCTAAGAATTAAACTCAGTGCCTCATGAATGCTAGGCAAGTGCTCCACAACTGAGCCACAACCCTAGTCCCTTATTACCAAATTTTATGGTAGCCAAATTGTAAAATAGTGAATCACTACATAAAAGTGTATATGAACATGTATACATATGTCAAGGTATGTGTATATGCTTGTTTCTGTTGGGGAGGTGTGGGATAAGTGTGTGCATGTGTGTGATTCAATGTGTCAACTGGGTATTTCACATTCCTCCTACTTTTTTCTTCCACAAATTTCATTGAGAATTTACACATTTAGATCCCTTATTTTTTTAACTTAGTTTATAATTTTTTAAACAGTGAGAATTTTGTGATAATTCAAAAGTCAATTATTTTCTCTACCAAAGGCCTAACAATTTCTAACCTAGCAATACAATACCTTAATTCCTTCTTTATTACAATGCCTACTTACCCACAAATTTCAGTTAATAATTAACTAGAAAGAATCATGATTTTATACTGGAGAGTCATAGGGTTTTTGAGTCGGGTACCTTTGGTCAAATATCGACTTCAATTTATTATTAGTTAGATATTAGCATAATCATGTAAAATTTTAAAACTTCAGTTTCTTCCATTGCCTACCAAAAATATAGTCACAAAATAATAATTAACTGTGAATTTTAGAGAATTGAGTGAATGCATGTAGAACACAAGTCTCATACTTTGCTTGCAATCAATTTTGGCTACACAACAATTGGAGAACACCATTGGCCCTTTGGTTCAAGTAAGAGGTATGGTTGGGGAAGCCTGGTATATATTAGCTGATAACTGTTCAATATCAATCCTAAAAATCAAAAGTTTTAATCCACAGAGAAATTATGCCAAAGTCACTAATTAAGCATAGCAGCAGTACAGCTATTTACTAATTGTATAATCACGGATATTTGATGAATGAGGATGAAATTCTAGGTGATTATGACTATTCTGAGTGAGAGGCTGCCATTACAGGAATGATGAAAGAATTCAACACATTACCTTCATAAGTACAATAGCTACTCCTGGGTTACTTTTGTAATCCCAATGAGGTCCAGAAAAGTTTTTCTCTATTTAAGGACTTCCCCTCAAAAACCTCCTTTACTTGGGTTTATTTATTTATTTATTTACTTATAGAACTGAGGTCAATCCCCAGAGGAACTGCGATGATGCATCTTTCTTTTAGCTACTTTTACTCAAGCAAGTGGTTGCTTACCTTAAGAATGGTTGCTTAATGGTTGCAAGTGGTTGCTTATCTTAAGAATGTTCAGTCTCATCCTTAAGAATAAAGACACTGCTGCCATGAAGAAGATTTGTATTTTCAAATTTACATTACTGGTTGCACAAGGCATTTGGAGTTTCAGACTCATTCACAAGAAAGGGAAAATTGGTACAATTCCTCACAGGGGATTTCTAAATAGATAACCAGGTTGTTCTGACCTGGAGCAACTAAAGTTACCATAAGCAATTGGGACATTTTGCTTCTACTTATCATTTCAGGGTCACCATCTGCTATTGTAAGGGTGAGGTGTTCTGGGAATTCAAGCCACAAAATTTAGAGGGGCTATTGGGCAATCCAGGGATGAGAGTGAATGTCTGCCTCCGAGGAATCATTCTTGTGTGCCACTTTGCCTGCGGCTGAGAGCTGTAATAGGAGTTGAATAAGAGAGATAATTGGAATGGGAAAAGGGGAAGGAGAAATTGAGTAAAATAAATTACACAAAGTGTTTTATTCTGAAAGTCAAAGTTATATCCTGTGTGTACTCTCACACCTTGCCCTACGCACTCTTCCTTATCACAATGATATCACATCCCACAGACTCACACAGAGATATTGTGCTCTGGGAATCAGGGACTTTCTGGATACCATTGCTTAACAGACACAAAATTAGATAACAAGCCTTTAAAAAAATATTGTCATTTTACCACAAAAAAAAAATTGTGTAACAAGAACATTGGTGAAAGGCATATTAAATCATTTACTATATTCCAAACACAGTTGTTATGATGTTTACTATATTTCACATTCAAAGGAAATTCTAGAGATTTATTTTTAACAATGAAGCATAGTAGATTTACTTAAGAATGAGGTTTTAAGGTAAAGGCTACAATATCTGTCTGTGTATGTATCTATATAGTAGTATGACTCTTAAGATATTATAAATAGTCTTGACATATTAAAACTTTAACAATAACTGAGCCAATAATTATTTTACTTATATTTGCATGTTTGGTTGCCCACAAAATAGTTCCATATATATAAAATATGTATATATTATATGTGATACCATGATGTATATAATATATGTATATATAAATATATAATCTTTTATATGAAATAAAATGATGGCTCTTATATATGTAAGGATATATGTGTGCATACATAAATATATATACTTATATAAATAAACACATACCTGTTGATACACCCACAGACCCAAAATTAGTATCTTTCTTAAAGGAGAAATGCAAGAAGCCTCTCATTGAAGTCAGGAGCAAGAAAATCATGCTTAGTATTGTCAATATTTTTATTTATATATTTTTTTACAATTTATATTAGTTCTTTTTAGTTTTACATGTTAGTAGATTGTATTTTGACGTATTATATATACATGGAATATAATTTACCACTCTTGTGGTTGTGCAAGATGTGGAGTTACACTGGTCATATATTTATATATTAACATAGGAAAGTAATGTTAGTTTCATTCTATTGCCTTTCCCATTCCCATTTTCCCTCGCTTCCCTTCATTCCCCTTTGTCTAATCCAAAATGCTTCTATTCTTCCCTACCCACCCCCTTATTGTAAGTTAGCATTCACATATCAGAGAGAACATTCATCCTTTGGTTTTGGGGATTGGATTATTTGGCTTAGCATGATATTTTCCAGCTCCATACATTTACAAGAAAATACTATAATTTCATTCTTCTTTAAGGATGAATAATAGTCCATTGTGTATATATACCACATTTTCTTTATCCATTCATCTGCTGAAGGGAACATAGACTGGTTCCGTAGTTTAGCTATTATGAATTGACCTGCTACAAACATTGATGTGGCTGTGTCACTGTAGTATTCTAATTTGAGACCTTAGGGTATAAGCCAAGAGGTGGAATAACTATGTCAAATTATTGTTCGACTCCAAGTCTTCTGAGGAATCTCCATACTGCTTTTCATAATGGTTGCACCAATTTGCAGTCCCACCAACAATGTATGAGTATACCTTTTTACCCACATCATCACCAACATTTATTGTTGCTAGTATTCTAATTGCCATTCTGACTGAAGTGAGATAAAATCTTAGTTTTGATTTGCATTTCTCTAATTGCTAGAGATGTTGAATATTTTTTATGTATTTGTTGATGGACTGTATTTCTTCTTCTGGAAGTGTCTGTTCAGTTACTTATCCCATTTATTGAATGGGCGACTTTTTTTTGGTGTTAAGTCTTTTGAATCTTTATAAATTCTGGAGATTAATGCTCTATCTGAGGTGCATGTGGTAAAGATTTTCTCCCATTCTGTAGGGCTTGCTCTTCATGTTACCTATTGTTTCTTTTGCTGAAAAGAAAAAGCTTTTTAGTTTGAATCCATCCCATTAGATTCTTGATTTTACTTCTTGTGCTTTCGGAGTCTTGTTAAGGAAGTCAGTTCCTAACCCTTCATCTTGTAGATTTGGTCCTATTTTTTTCTCCAATTTGGTGCAGGGTCTCTGGTTTACTGTCTAGGTTCTTGATCCACTTTGAGTTGCATTTACTGCTAGGTAAGAGATAGGGGTTTAATTTCATTTTGCTACATATGTATTTCAAGTTTTCCCAGCACCATTTGTTGAAAAGGCTATTATTTCTCCAATGTATGTTTATGGTGCCTTTATCTAGTATAATATAACTATATTTATGAGGGTTTGTCTCTTGGTCTTCTATTCTGCACCATTGATCTTCATGTCTATTTGGATGCCAATACCATGCTGGTCAACTTCTTTTTTAATATTATGATAAATAAATTACTAATGTAATTAAATAAGGGAAAGCAATGGAGCAGTAGTTTGAATTATCGCTTAAAGAATATATAAACTTATATTTGAAAAATTCAAAAGGCATATATATAAAATTACTAAAATAAGCAGAAAGAATCTATCAGGTTATAAAATTAACTTTAACAAACTTGTGTCATAAATATACAAAATAGCAAGTTTTAAAATCTAAAGATAGCTAGGTGCATTGGACCATGCCTATAATCCCAGTGGCTCAGGAGACTGAGACAGGAGGATTGCAAGTTCAAATCAGCCCCAGAAACTTAGCAAGGCCCTCAGAAACACAGTGAGACCCTGTCTCAAAATAAAATATGAAAAAGGACTAGGGATGTGACGCAGTGGTTAAGCATCCCTGGCTTCAATCCCTGGTACAAAAAGAAAAAAAATCTAAAGATAAGCAAGCCTTCATTTAGAGAAGCAATATAAAAAACAAAAACGAATATAAGTACCAAAAAATATAAAATTCAGATAAATAAATAAAATGTTTTAAGAAATACACCAAACCAGTTTTAGAAAAACCTCAACTTACTTGGAATAGATATGTCATTATAATTAAGCAAATGGAAACAGATCTGATATTATGGGATAGAATTACAACCCATCATAAAGGTGATTATCAGAAAAAGTTCTGGAAATCAAACTAGCCAAGGCACAAACTAGCTCAAAATCAACTAGCCAAGGCACATTAATGATTATTAAAATTGAAAAATAGATTTGAACATGATGAAAGTATTTAAAAATTAAAAAAATCTTAAGGGGAAATAAATATTAAATAGTTAATACAGGGAAAGGATTTCAACTGATATCAGAGCTTAAGAATTCATATTCTCAATGTGAAAAGCAGTTCTGAAATTAAAAAACATTGCAACCACTCAAAAACATATTGGTTTATTTATAAAGAGAGATGTTTAAGTGTCCTGAGAAATACTTAAATTTTTCATAAAGAAATGCAAATTAAAAATATAGGTTTAGGGACTGGCTGGGGCTGGGGCTCATCTGTAGAGTGCTTTCCTGGCATGCGTGAAGCACTGGGTTCGATTCTCAGTACCACATAACAATAAATAAAGGTCCATCAACAAGTAAAAAAAATATCTATCTATCTATCTATATATAGAGATATATATCTATATCTATATATATATATAAATACATATTAACGTTCTTATCTATCAGATTTGAAAAGATATACAACACATTTCACAAGCTGGGAAATCAAAAGTGTCATATATTACTGATGTGAACACCAGATATACAACCTATGTGAAAGAAAATTTGAAAAGATATTGCACGGTGACTCCACATGCAGAATTCTACAGTATACTAAAAGTTCCCACAAATCTATACATTGTATCATGATTTATATATAGACAATGTAATTCAGTGGTTACTAAGATCACAAAAGACAATCACAAGCCAACCTAAGAAATTGTCTTGCCAGAAAATCAAACCTAAATCTTATTAGTAACTTCTCTAATTATCAAAATTCAGGAAATACAGGATACATGAGCACTTATTAAATGACAAATTGAAATGAAATCATAAAAGCTCAGACTGTTAGTAAGTCTGTGGTACAAATAATCCAGTTTCCTAAAATAAGAAACAGGGAGAGAAAACCTATAAACTGTAGGTACATAAAAAGTGATTGAAACACATGGGGGCATATTCAAATTCTACATTACATAAAATATATTTTAAGTATTTGAATAAATTATAGGAACTTGAACTCTGATGACTTTGAACTCAGTAATTATTATTCATCTTTAGATAGAAAAACATCATTATAGTGTGCTGTAAATATTCCTGTATATTTTTGCTAAAACTACACGGTGTGTAGAATTTCCTTTTAAATAATAAGGTGAAAGGCGGATATTGGTAGATGTAAAGATAAAATTGCCCATAAGTTGGTCATTAAACTGAGTGAGTTACACATTCAGGATCACTGATAAATTTTCTCAACTTCTTTAAGCTTTGAAGACTCCATAATAAAGTGTTAAAATATACACTATGAGCAAATTTGAGTTCTTACAATTTTTGATGTACTCATTATTATTCCAAATATATAGCTATTCTAATTATGAGATTTTTAGAAGTTATATAGTATACAGAAGATCAATGAACTCCTACAAGTATTCATGGAGAAAACCAAACTAAGGCCCATCATATTCAAATGGCTGAAAGTAACTAGTAAAGAGAAAAATTTGGGCACAGTTACATGAGATTCTGCTTCAAACTCATTTATATAGCTACTATGAAAAATAATGAAACAAACCAGAAAATAGTGAGTGTGGATGAGAATGTGGTGAAACTCTAACCCTAGTATACTGTTGGTATTATGAGAAATGATATCATTATAAAAAATAATATAAACTTTCCTTAAAATATTAAAAATGGAATAATCATTTGATCCAGTAATTTCCATTTGGGTATATAATAATCAAAGGTATATACTGAAAGTAGCATCTCAAGGGGATATTTTTTATAATTTTATTCATGGCAATAATAAAAGTGTAAGCAACCTATCTGCCCATTAACAAGTGAATTGAAAAACAAAAAGTGGTACATATATACAGCAGATTTATATTCAGTTTAAAGAGAAATAAAATTAACCAATGTACTTCAACAGGGATGAGCTTTAAAGAAATTATGATAAATAAATTACGTCATTCACAAAAGGTCAAATACTGTGTAACTCTGTTTATGAGATACTTAAAATAGTCAAAGTATAAATAGAGGAAATAAAAATGGTGTTTCCAGGGTTGCAAGAGTGGGGAAAACGGGAAGCTATTGTTTGATGGGTAGAGTTTCAGCTTTGTCAGAGGAATTACAGAATGGATAGTGGTGATGGCTACACAACATTAAGAATGCATTTCATGCCACTGAACTGAACACTTAAAATTGCTTAAGTTGGTGAATTTTAAGCCAATGTGTTTTTTGCCCCCTCCCACACACAATAATTGAAAAATGAAAGATTATTGACTCTTTGGGCAAAAGATACAGCCATGTCTTATTCATTAGAGAGGCCCAATATCATTTATATGTGAAGACTCCTGGCGCATTGATTCAAGTTTCTAAGCCTTGGGTGAGGATAAATGGGACAGTTTTGCATGCTATTTTGTCATCTTTTGACTACAGTGGTAGTTCACAAGCAAAAATCCAGTTTAGGATAAAGTTTGAACTCTCACAGACAAGCCTCTTGTGGAACCCTGAGTTGACAGGTAACATAGCTGCATGATCTGGGGCTAAGTGCCGCAGTCCGGCTGCAGCAAAATAACCGGCGGGTGACGGGCAACTTGTGTACATTGATACAGCAGGAGTGGGAGCCGTTTATTGTAGGACAGGAGGGGTATATATACATTACACACAGCTTATCTTAATTGACTAGATACAGCAGTCAACTAATAAGGAATCTCCATACTTAATGGCTAGCTGACCTTACTTCACAAACCACTCCCTCTGGCAAAATGCCTGGTGCCCTCTTGACTTGTTTACAGACCCTAACATCTAAGGATACTTCATTTTGTGAAATGTGGACAGATTTCCCTGTCCAGTCTAAGGCCCTTTTTGGTGATAGTCCACAGGGGGGGAAAAAAACCTAGAAACAAATTGATTTTCATGAAATAGTTTTGTCCCCATATGGGATGTTTATTTTAGATTAGTCTAAGGCTTCTCAGTGGACCAAATGACTAGGATCTTAGCTAAATCAGATACATTTGCATTCTCTCATATGTCTTTTTATAATATCACCAACTACAGAAGGGCGAAGCTAGCAGAGGTATCCACAGACATTATCAATACACATTTACTAGTGGGGAATAGTGAGGAGTGGTGAGCATAATGATGGAAGTTTATATGACCCTGAAGGGACCCATCTAAAGTTAGACTAGGACAAGGATTTGGTGATGGAAACCTCAGACCCCAAACCAAAGAACATTATGTATTTTTCCTTCCTTTTGAGTCAAGGGTGTGGGAAACACAGTCATCTATGCCCTGATACCCAAAATACCCCAGAAGTACATTTTTCAAAATCTTGCCATCATGCCCTGATCTTGGCATAAGGTCTTCTGTACCTCTAGGGAATATCAGCTTTTCCACTAGTTGTGATTATTTCTAAAAGCAGAGGATAGAATTTCTAGAGTCAGGTGGAAGGGGTTGTCATATAGCTGTTCCCTTCTGTCCAGAACTCCCAGGAGCTGTGATGGGTCCACTGGTTGGAGAGGAGCCCAGGGAATCTCTGGAGAGAGGTGGCCACAGAAAGCAGTGGTGGGTTTTGCTGCTTGTGTTCTGTTATCCTGGCAGCAGCTTTTGTCAGTACAGTCAGTAGGAGAGCTAGGGGTAACATGCCTCAACCTGTGCCACTCTCCCTAGCTAGCTTTAGCAGGATTACACTTAGGCATATTTAATTATGTCTCCAGGGACACTAGGAGTAGATTTGAACCAGAAGGACTCCATAACCACAACCCCTTTCTTTTTCTTCTGAATAATCAACAACTTCTTGCACTGCAAGGTGTTTATCTAGGCCAGAAACCTCCTCAGTTACTCAGTTACTCTTGCAAACTCCTTGGCCTTCTCTAGCCCCACATTGGAGGGCCACAAACAGTGTCTAGGGAATTGCTTTCTTCACTTTTTTTCTGAGCTCCACAGTGGGATCTTTAATGCAACTGAAATTGTGATAGGGGGAGTCCAAGCTCAACAGGGGAGTCGAGTGTTAAAATCAAGGAGACAAAAGTCTCCCTGGAAAAGGAAATCCTTAAAGGAACAATCTGCTGTCATCCATAAAACATGACTCAGGGCTTGTGCAAGTACTTCCTTAGACACCTTGACATGAATAACTAAATAGTTGTTCCAAGAGCCCTGTCCCATCACACTCAGAGACTTCTGCAAAGGACCTGTTGCCTCCCTTCTAGAATGCTTTTGGGGAACTCTACTTGTACCTCCAAAAGATATCCTGCAGGATCTCAAGCTTTTTGCTCTTCTAGAATGACATTCTGCTTAATGGGGTAGCCTGTTTCTACCTATTTTGTCAGAAGCTCAGCTGAGCTGGAAGACAGAGCTGAGCTTCTAGGTGTTGGAGAAAATGATTAAGGTAACAAACCAAAAAATGAAAGAGTCAAGTCTTTAATTGCTTACAGGATGGTTTAAGCTAGAAACTTAACACTGATCAAAAGAATTGACTACACATGTGTTATATTTCCCCACAAGGAGACCTGTACTGGTCATGGGTTAAAAAGACCACCACATACATGGAGGTTGAGGGCATCTTGCTGATCAAGGAGACTGAAATCAAAGGATCAGACAATTTTATGGACTCTGGGGTTGGAGGAGTACAAGAAAGGGCTGGAAGTTGGGAAGTACCAAGTACTGAGACAGTTCTATTTTTTCTTCTATCCTTAACATCTGTAAGACTGTTTCAGCCAATGTATGGGACAAGGACCATGGCTCTAGCCAGATGCTCACACACAGGGATGAAGGTGTGGGGCTGGCAATGCAAATAAAGAGCATGACTTACCTGTTGTACTGAGTTCTTGCCTGCAATTTCTTTCAGGAATTAACATACACTGACTGTGGACTAAGGTGGCAGTGGAAAGGGCAGATTCCCCTTGTGCGGTCTGCAGATAATACTTTGCCATTGCCTGGGATCAGGCCTAAAATCCCCACATGGTATTTTACCCACAGAGCTAAACTCGAAATGAATTCAAAATAGACATTATTCATGCTATTTTCCATTTGTAAACCTCAAACCCAGAACTTCCAAGTAAATATGCTTAAAAAAATGAATCCTAATTGATTTTGTAATTTGAATTCTTACTTGACACTGAGGTTCCTGTGAATGTTATCTATGTTAGTTTTCATTTGTAAGACTTTCTGAGCAATCCACTGTTAATTCAGATTTATACATAGAGCATATAGAATCTGGAATGACTAATTACTCACTGTCTAAAGATAAACATTCTGGCTTATCCATTAAAAGGAGACCGTTACTATCCACTTAGTTTCTAGGACCAAATTTATAATTACAAAAATTTTCAGAAAGAGATTAAAAATGACAGGGAGTCAGAAATAAATGCCCCACTAAGATGATTTTGCCTGGAAGAGGTAAATATTGAAATTTTTGTGTCATTCTTGTTTTATATTTGATAAGTTATTGATGTTATCAAATGTTTGCTTACATAAAAGTATTAATGGTTTATATTGCATTTTGTGCTAAGTATTATGTAACCTAAGAAATAAGCAAAACTCAAATTCATCTGTAATGTCTTTCCCTTCACCTGTTCTCTTTGAGCATTCTAAGGTAAGTTAATAACGCTCCACAAAGAACAGTGATTTGCTTCAAACAACTTGGTCTAAAAATGGAGCTGCATCAGATCTCAGTTTTAATGCCTATTATTCTACCCAAATCACTTTTATGCAGCCTTCCAACCAAGATGAAACTGAAAGAAGCTACCTCTCCTCCCTAGAGAGGCTTTTTTTTTAATATTGATTTATATCATTCATTGCAGAAAAGCTCTAATCCTAATCTTATTGTCTTTGAAGAATTTGATGTTGTTTAATTTTTCTTTGTTTCAGGGATTTTTTTTAATGCAAAATTAATAGAGGTGCTCAAGAGGGAAAATACAAATCTAATGAAAATAAAATCTTAATCATTAAGTTAGTGAATAAATTTACAGTGTGTAATTATTTTTTTTCCTAGGAGTTGGACTTTTTATTAAAATAGTGGAGGTTCAAATAAAAGCTTTCCTTATTTAAAGGTGCTGTTGATTTCCATGGTCAAAATATGAGTTCAAAATTTATTGGTAAAATATCGTAAAATTGTTATCAAATTTTACAGAAATGGTTTTCAGGGTAAATATGTTAAAACTCAAAGATTAACGAGTATAATTTTTCAACTGATGTTGAACCCTTCTTTCATTTTTACCAAATAACTTTCTGAAGTTGTATATTTTTACTTGATATCTATTTTTTTCACAAATTAGGTTGTATTTTATAATTAGTTACTAGGAATTAAGAACATCAATTATTTGTTGTTATTTATATCTTAGAACTTTCTTAGAGGTATTCCCACATATGCGCATTTCTAAGAAAATTGCTTAGCATTTAGTTACCCAGTAGCAGACACCAGAGTAGTTTCAAGTTAATAAATGTGAGTATATTAGTTAATAATAGTGAGGTTTGTTTAACATTATCTCCTTGCTACTTATTTGTTACCTTTTTATAACTACTGAGTATTAAACATAATACATATCTCCTTCATCCTAAATGTGAATGGCTTTCTACCTATTTGACTTTCTTTAAGTGAAAATTTCCATTATATCAATATCATGGCGATGGGTAAATACAAGTTTAAAAGAAAGCCTGCTTAGTTTTAGCAAATTTCCTAAATCAAAATCAGGATGTTTGACTTTGGAATTAAGGAAGGTGGTAAGACTTTGGAATTAAGGAAGCCATGAATGAGAAAAGAAAATGAAGTTGTGACTGGATGGAACTAGGGTAACAAAAGGTTTGTGATTTTGTGCCTTTCCTATTTTCTAAATATTCTGAAAATGTAAAAAATAAGAAATTAGATCACAGCAACTCCCTACAGCAAAATGTAAGGGTTCCTTCCAATGAGATCTGTTTCCTGCTGCCTTGCATGTCCATATGACTTCATTCTTCATGGAGTGAATAAATATGTCACAGTTACTGGAAGCATATAGGTCCCAACTTGTTTTCATTGTTTAGTTGTGTGGCCACAAACATACCTTTAAACATTCCAGTCCATTTCTATATTTGTAAAATACGAACAATAATCCCTAACCATAGAAGTTACTAAGAAAATACCAAGCTAAGAGTAACCAATTTAATATTCGTGTCTTTTTTTTTTAATTACAAATGTATCCTGAATCTATCTATTTCAGAACCACTTTGAAATTGCAAGTGGAATTCAGGACAATGTAGGGTGGCTTGAAAACTAAGGAGTTCAGAAACCTAGTGGAATTAACCCCCATTTGGTTTATAAATTGCAGTAGGGGGAGACATAAGAAGGCACTTAGTGGCACTACTTATTTAGCCTCATGACACTGACCTTTAATACTTAAGGCACCCAATGTCACAGTAAAATGCCTCTCAGATCATTTGATTTGAAGCCTTTCCTTCACCTAGCAAGATGAGGACTAATAATTTTTGTTAGTAGTCCTTTATGGATACATAGGAATGGACAGAGATGATCACAGGACCTCAAATTCTCATCTTGCAAGTGAAGCCTAATGTAGGATACAATGGGATTTAGAAGATACAATTTAATATGATTATACACTTCTTTCTCATAAATCTATTTGCCATCTCTGCATATTAGTACTGTTGAGGCTGTCAATTGGGAGGAGTGAAACTTCATGTTCCTCTTTGCTAATAATTTATAATAAAGAATAAGAACCTGTGTGCTGTGTTATTTCTTGGATTGTAATGACTTCACTACTCTCATGAGTCATCAAGACTAGCCAGATTTTGCCCATTACCTGGATATGGTTTCTAGCTCCAGATCTTTCCAGCTAACATTCAATATCATATATCAAGGTGGAGGATAACACTAAATGACCCTGCGATTTAGGAGCATGTAGGTCTGTCTTCTATCTTATCAAATTTGTCTCTTTCTGGTAGTTTATAGTTAAATAATATAAGCTAATTTGCTTGAGTCTTTCTTAAAAGCTGATTCTCTGGTTTTTAAGATTGGATATTCAAGGGCAAGACTGGCTATGGAACATACTGAAAAATTTAGATCATTTGAGAAAGAAACTCATCTCAACTGATCTGTGCTGAGCTTTCATGTTTGCCTTATTTATTTTGAGTTCAAAATGTTGATCCTTCCTATTATGTCAAAGGGAAGGAATGAGGGAGAGCTGGTTCACCCTTAGGATTGAAGTAGAAGGTGGTGTGTCACAGACCTGGTATTCTGTGAATTCAATCTTAATTTCCTCATTTAAACTTTATCTTCTGTAACATTAAATATGGTCTTTATCTAATCCTGTGGATTACACACTAGGATACATACCAAATGCAAAGGAAAGTTTGCCTTTTAAAAAAATATTGAAGTTAACTTAAAATAATCTTCATTTTATTAAAATGTATCAATAAAACAGGAAATATAACCAGACAGTTTAAGCCAAGAAGATAATTCATAAATGAATGAAATATTGGGAACTTCAATTATTCATGAAAAAAATAAATAAATTTCATTTTCCCAAAAGTTTTAATTAAATTTTCATATAATTTCCAGAATTCTCAATAAATGGTAGATAGTGCCCATAATCATAAAAATAAATGTTATGGCCCAACCTAGGTAGCCTTGACCAGACTTACCTCATCTTAGTATTGAAACTCATATTTTTTTGTGCTAGCCAAGCCCACTGATATAGAAAGTTAACACCTCCACACCCATCCACTTGCACCTTGACCATAATATCCTTCTTCTATGAAACTAATGCAAGATTATTTTTCTGAGAATGTAAGTTCTGCTTTACTGAGAAATGAAATATAAGTTCTGCTCTTCTGAGAATGTACTTTCTGCTTGCCCATTACCTTGGAAAATATCCTATATGAATCTGTAACCAACTTGTGGTTTTAGATGCCTGTGAGTTTAGGCTTTAAAAGTCTGAACTATTCCCACAAACGAGGTCAAGCTTTGCGGAGCTGCTTGGTCTCTGCAACCTCCATTGCCAGCATTAAAGCCTTTTATCTTCACTTCTAAAAGATTTGAGAATTACTTGGGAATTTGGGAATAGTACCTTAACAGAAAGAAAAATAATTCATAGTTTTTCATGTGTTACAATTATGTTACAATTATGTAGAAAATGTTTATATTCATACCAATTTTAACTCCACTATCTTTAGATTAAAGATGCTTTCCAATATTAGGATGTAATATAACACCACACTTCTCTGAGAACCTGAATAAATGAAAGAGAATGTGTACAAATTATCCTCAACCTTTTTGGGGGGTTGGGGGCTGAGGAGGGTATGTACTAGGGATTGAACCCAGGGCCTCATAAATGCTAAGTACATTCCCTGTCATTTAACTATACCCAAACCCAATTATCTACTGTTTAAACGTTAAATAATCTTAAAATTAAGACCTTAGAAATTCTTCCAGTACATGATGATATACCTAAGTTGTTTTAAGAAACATATAGATGTACATATATACAAAGATACATATGAAATTCTTATAAGTAAAATACTCATAAGCAAAGTATCTATAAGTGAAACACACTATATATTCTGAATAAATTTTTTCATTGTTCATGTTGACCCCCTATTGTTAATGACTATTAACCTTAATCCCATTGGACAAGTAGTTAATGATCCATAAAACAATTGGGTATGGCTCTATTTATGTGTTCGGTGATAAATCATTTTGTAATGTGTTGAAGATAAGAATATCTTTTTTTTCCTATGTAGGTAATCACTTAAATTGGTTTATCATTTCAAATATTCATGTATATTGAGTTATATTTACAGTCATAAATGCTGTCCTTTTAGAAGGACACATCTGTATATTAAGCAAAGACATCATGGTCACAGGAATATTTGTGTATGTGTGTGTGTATATGTGTTCTCTCACAGTCAGTAAGTCAAATTCTGCCATATGGTGATCAACTCCATTTAGTCAAATTATATGGATATAACTAAACATTAGCCATCATGATTATAATCAGATGGAATAATCTCCATAATTGCATTTAGTATGGCCTTGCGCCTGTTTTCTATTCCAGAGATTTTCTTCATCCCTGGGTTTGCTGTTATCAGAATTTTCCTAACATGTAAACCATTTATCAAATATTTTCAAGATTTAACATTTTTTTCCAGGTATGATAATGGATCAGAAGAAATCTGAGTCAGGGTTTTTACTGTGAGGAAACTTCATATATAAGAGGTACTATTCAATCACTGCAAATTTAATCTACAAAGTACTTTTGGGCAGAAAACACAATTTAACTAACAGAAAGGTGTAGCGACAGAAAAATCACTAAAAAATACCATAATCAATTATTTACAATTTTAAAACTCGTTCCCATATTTGCAACCATAGAAATTTCAGCAAAATTGAGAAAAATTTATTTGAACATTCATTCATGATGTTAAGGGCTAATTTGAAAATTAGGCTAGACTTACTCCATTTTGTTCACACAGCTCACCCTGTGTGAAATTGCCCCCTCATGTGAGCCCACACAAATAGAACCTAACACCTCCACCCTCACCCACTTTCATCCTGACCACAATATCCTTGAACTATGGAACTAATGCAAGTTTGTTATTCTGAGAATGTAGTATAATTTCTGAGAATATTATTATATGACCTTTCTTTTTTGTAGTTTGGTAACTTTCCATTTGTATGAAATCTACCTTGTGATTATAATTGCCTCTCTTTCCCCCCATCTTTGTGGTTTTAGTCTTTAAAAACTGATTCCTACCCTCAACTGTGATTAAGCATTGTAGAACAGTTTGCGCTCTGTTCTTTTGACCCATACCAGAAATAAAATCTTTGTCTTTTGCTTCAAAAAGACCCAGAGTTTTATTGGGGATTTTGAAAACAGAGGCTTAACAATGACTCCTATGAGCTGAATGTGTCCCTCCCAAACTTCATATATTGGAACCCAATATCCAATGCTCTGGTATTAAGAGGGATGGTATGGAAGTGATTAAGCCATAAGGGTTCAATCCTGATAAATGGGGTTAGGGCCCTTAGAAAAGAGGCCCCTGTGAGTCCCTTACTCACTTCTGTCTTGTGAGGACCCAGCAAGATGCTAGGTATGAAACAGAGAGAAAGTCCTTATTAGAGGCTAAATCTGCTGGTCTCCCTACTGTGTCCTCCACTGGGGCAAGTGAACCTTTCTCTGATGCAGGTGGTGGGTCGGCTTGGGAAAATTACAAAGTACAAGAAATAATTAAGAAATAAAGACAAAAGTCTCAATTACAGAGGAATAACAACAATGGTTAGGCAGCTCAGATGGAGACTGGTTCTAACAAGGGATGAAACTCTCTCTGTCTGCTTTATTTTATAGGCAAAAAAGTACCAAAGGGATTTATTGTGAGAAAATCTTCTTCAAGGTAAACAAAAGCGAGGTAGAACTGGAGTAGACTAATCCGGGCCTATCTCCTTCTCTACCTCTGGACTGCTGGTGCCTCAAGACTATTATTGAGCCCGCCTCATATTTCAACCAGCCCAGGGCAGTAGGTGGTTGAATTCAAAGCTATAAAACCCATACATTCCACACTGTGCATGGAATCTGCTCCATTAACAGCAGTTACCTGCAAATGGGCATTGTCTTCAGTACTGTTGCACCAAAAGATTCCCAGAAGTGGCATCTCTCTGTCCAACACTATAGAGATCAAACCAATGATTTATTTATAGCTCCCAACAGGTCCTCTGTCTTGAAGTTCCTGAATTTCCAGAACAGGGAGCTCTGGAGAGCTGTGACTTGGATGGAAGGAAGAGCTGTGACTGCACTTTGCCCTGGGAACTTTATATGTAAAAGTGCTGGATGAGATTGACCAGGAGCTATGGTAAAGCCCTGCCAGAGGAAGTTATATGCAAAGGTACAGAACAGTATATTCAGCCCAGACACCAGCTGTGGGGACACAGAATTCTGATCATAACCAGATAGCTATGATATCTTGTAAGATCTGTAACCTTAAAAACTGTGGGCTTTGCAGAAACTATGGACATTTGTTTTCTGGATATAGCAGGATAATAAGATGTTCCTCGCATTGCAACAGAATAGCTACAAAAATGTTTCTGCTTCTGTAACTTTTTAGTGCACAACATTGTATGGATACTTGCTGATTGTGAGGACCTATATAATAATTGTGCTGAGCTAGTTCGTGGTCACTGATCTTACATCAGAAGTCAGTGTCCCACCTGACCCCAACTTTCTCTCTATAGGTGTTTGTGTGTCTTTCTTAATCCTCCTGTTGTCCCTAGTCAGTTTCTAGGGTTTGACTATGCTGGTCATGACAATGAGCAACATCTTTCTGGTTTTTTTTTTTTTGTTGTTTGTTTGTTTGTTTTTTATAAATTACCAAAAGTGTTATAGCAACCAAAATGGGCTAGGATAATGGCTTTTGAGTCTTAGTACCATTATATCAAAGAAAAAATGGACCACATGGAGGTGAACAGAAAAGGTAGATATTATCCAAGATCATTGCAACAAGTTTTGATCACTTTATCATCAAACTCTGGCCACATCTTGCCCTTGAACTCATTAATTACTTGAGTATCATCAGAGACATCATATCTTGATAACTTTCCTGTCACACTTGATGGTGAGGGATGAATATAATAAATAAATAAATAAATAAATATATATATATATATATATATATATATATATATATATATATATATATATATAATGCCTCTGGGGTTTTGGCACCTAGGAATTATTAATTTATTTATTCTATCTTGGCACCAAGGATTTTGATCTCTAATTACTTATTTACTGATGTGTACAATTACAATATGCATTTTTCTTCAGAAATAATGTCATTAAATATAATCATTCAGATATCCTGAGTGCTACCATACCTCTTCTTCTTCATCCCTATTGTGCTTTTTGAAAGTGCTATAGTTTTTCTTTTATTACAGTTAAAAACACTAACTTCTTCCTAAATCTTTGTTGAATCACCCTTTAGCAAATTCTGCCTGATTTATTAAAATGATCCTGGTGAATAATTTCATTTTTTGTATCTCTTAAGTTGCATGTTTTAGCTATCAGCTTATGGTATTTTGTCATGGTAGATCAAGTAGTTTGATACTTTGTGTTTTAAAAAATTACCATGCTAATTTTCTGTGAAAATTTAAAGTTTACTTGATCTTTTGTATTTTTCATCCGTTTATTTAGGTTATTGAAGAACTGTGAGAAACTTGTATTATATTTGCTTCAGATTTGCTGGGAGCCATTAGCCAAGTAGGTATGACAATTTCCTTGCCAGCGTACCCCATGTTGCTTAGTGGAAGGACTGGTGGAAATAGGACATTTTGCAGTAACATTGCATGTAAGATGACCTTGCTCAAGTACCAGGGCGGATCTGGGTTTAGGGCGGTTCCAGGTTTAAGATTATTCCTGCTGGGAATAGGGCATATCCTGCTGCCTGAGTTCCCCTTGAGTCTCTCCCGGGATTCAGAGAGTATTTGGGCAGAGAACGTGGATTTCCCCAGAATGTGTTTGTAGAGGGCCGGTGTGAGATCGGGAATAAAGAATTGCTGCTTGAATCTACAAAGCTGTGAGTGGCTCGTGATTTTGTGCCCAGCCAGACTGCGGCACAGATTATTTTACTGATCCACAAATCAGATCATAATGCATGGGTTTTATATATTTAAATAATATTCAGTTTTAAAAGCAACTGATGCTAACTCACAAGATTTTCTCTTGTGAAGAGCATGGTTGTGGAAAAGCAGCTCTGGTTTTGTGTTATTGAAAATGTGAAGGAAATCTCAGGGAAGCTGGGAAAAGAGATTTGGTTTTCCATTCGATGTTCTAGTACTTAGGTGACAAAATACTGATAATGGAAACAACCAGAACAAACACAAATCTGAAAACCTTAAGAAATCATTTGAGGATTGAGATTCACCAGGGATGCCTGTGAATTTTCCTATTGGCATGCTGAGCATTGGTTGCATTACAACTGGAGAAGAAGCAGCTTATCTGGTCAATATTAGTGTTATACCAGCTGTTCAGTAATTTCTTAACCCACTTGGATTAGTGAAATCATAGTCTTCTCTGAGAAGTTACATTGTTAACGTCTGTAAACAAGTCTGGATGGAGCCTGGCATTCTGCCAGAGGGAGTGGTTAATATTAGAGTCTGTAAACAAGTCTGGATGGTGCCTGGCAAAGTGCCAGAGGGAAAGGTTTGTGAAGTAATGCCAGAGAGCCATTAAGTGTGGAGATTTCTTATTGGTTGACTGCTGTATCTAGTTTATGCTAATTAAGATAAGCTGTGTGGAATGTATACATATTGCTCCTGTCCTACAATAAATGGCTCCTACTCCTCTGTATCAATGTACACAAGTTGTTCCTCACACCCCCGGTTATTTTGCCCAGCCAGCTGGGCTGCGGCAGATGGTGGCCAGTAGTGGGAGCCAAGGGACACTCAGGGGTAAATGACGAAAAAAAAAGCTGCCTGTCCATAGATAGGACAGGAGCAAATCTGCTCATCTCTAGGCAGATAGGGCGAGAGGAAAAATGGCCATTTTGAAAAAATGGAGAAGATTGATACAGTATGTTTGTGTCTTGTTTTGTCTTGGTGTATTGTATTGTCTTTGTGATGAAAATATGGAAGCAGTGTTAAGTAAATTGATAAGGGAAAGAGACACCCCAGTGGAACCAAGAATAGTTAGGGCATGTGTTGATAAGAGCCCAGGAACTCTAGTCAGAAAGAAGAATGTTCAGAAGAAGAAGGATTATCAGGAAAAAAGTTGCAGCAAAAGGCTATTATTGAATACTTTTTGTTACTGGAGGATTCGTGAATCTGCGCAGCAGCCGCAGCCGGCTGCCACGTGTGGGAGCTTGTCATGGTGCAGCAAGGACTTTTCAAGCGGGAGCAGCCAGCTCTTCCCCGCCCCCCTGCCTGGGGGAGCGGGACGCCACTGCTAGAGCCCAAATCTAGACCTGACCTGGAGGCATAGTCTCACAGGCTCTTGCTCCCTATGCCCAGAAGCAATTTGAGTCCCAGACTCTCTGGCCGCCAGTAAGCTGCAGGTGGAAGACGGCCTGTGTCCCTGAAGTTTGATCATTTCCAAGGCCAGTAACTACAATGGTTCTCCCACACCTGGAAGCTAATGAGTAATGAGCACTATTAAGGCTTATTTCAAATGTAAAAAACATTGAGATAATGTACTAAATTGTTCAAAAAGTTGTTTTCTTAGTAGAATACTACAGCATATTCTTTAGTCATCCAGAGTTCCTGCCTTCATCCCAGTGCCAGTGAAGACAAAAGTGGAAAAATTTCCAGTGTTGCTGAGAACCGGACAAGACATGGATCAAGCTAGCTGCCTACAGAACTTACCTGGACTATGATTTAAGCTAGCTGCCTGCAGAACTTACCTGGACTGTGATTTACCTGGACTGTGAGTTAATCTATTGAGACACTGCTTTACCTGGACTCAAACAACAAACTGTAATCTACAACAAATTGTAACTCGGTATTTATACAAATGGTGTCATTGCTGGTATAATTTTTCCAAGGGCTTCTTGCATGGAGCCATCAAGTGGCTTGGTATTGTGGCATTTTGTATCCTCCCTTTCTGTTTGTAGTAGGTTATTTATGGTGTTTGTGTAAAAACCACTATGGTCATTATTTAAATTAAACAAAAGGGGGAAATGTTAAGGTCTGTAAACAAGTCTGGATGGCACCTGGTATTTTGCCAGAGGGAGTGGTTAATGTTAGAGTCTGTAAACAAGTCTGGATGGCGCCTGGTAAAATGCCAGAGGGAGTGGTTTGTGAAGTAACACCAGGGAGCCATTAAGTGTGGAGATTTCTTATTGGTTGACTGCTGTATCTAGTTTATGCTAATTAAGATAAGCTGTGTGGAATGTATATATACCCCTCCTGTCCTACAATAAAGGGCTCCCATTCCTGCTGTATCAATCTACACAAGTTCCTCGTCACCCCCCGGTTAGTTTGCTACAGCCGGACTGCGGCATTACATCTTGTCATCCTCCCTTCCTTGAGCAGAGTTCATTTCTACTAACTTTTTTTCTGTTTTATCTGTACATGTGTATACAAGAGACGTCCTCACTCCCCAATATTTAAAATTATCTACAAGTGAGCTAAGTTCATCTTCTCTGTTGCATTCCTTCTTTGCATTCTTTCAATATTAACTATTTTTTTTTCTTTTGAAAATACTTTTACAAATAGAATAAACTAAAAACATTAACAAACCATATGATTTTTTTTCACATATCAATTAAGGGGTTCTAAATTCCTTAAATCACTTTGATATGGGGCAAGACTATTCCTATGCATGAGGCTCTTGTAATTGTTAGCTGGAAATCTCAGTTTTCTGTATTACATTTTGTTAAAAAAAAAAATTTCTCCAGAAATTGCCAGCTATATGCTAGAGGATAAACTCATTCTTCATTGAGAGTGACAGTATTAAGTTCTTGTTTTTAATATAAATTAATAATTATCAAAATTATTAATTTACAATGTAGGTCTATTTAGATTCTGGTACTTTTAATTTAATTAGCAAAATATAAATAGGCAAAATAGTCAGTTTTTTTCCTTACTGTGCACAAGTAAAATAATATGCATTCATGGTAGACTGTTGAAATCTAAGCACAAAAACCTTAATTGTCTCCAAATTGTCTCAGATCCCATTTTTGCCAAATGTTAGTATCTATTTTAAACACTGTATTTTGTGATGAGAGTTCACATCATTTGAAGTCATATTCCATCTGTAGTAAGGCCACATCTAAATGTCAAGATAAAAATTCTCAATTTATCACATATTTAGATAATTCTGGACATAGAAATAGCCAATTGGCTTGCAAAAAATTACGTAAGTTTATTGCCAAACCTATTTGATAATTTGAATAGCAGAAATCACTGGACTAAGTTATGATTAGTATATTATTTTTCAGTTGCTTCAGACCAACCTTGTGGGAATTCAGTTGATTGAGTGAGAGCCATTACAATTGTTAAAAAAGAAAAAAAACCTGAATACATCACACAACACTTTATTGAGTCTCAGAATAAATGAATTTGGGAACTGGAAGGAATTTTAGCCATTATTTAGTTCAAAATTTTTCAATTTTTTATCATAGATATTTTCTCAGAATTGACTTACCTATAGCCAGAGATAATTTTAAAACACCAGGTTTAAGTGTGGCAAGTTTCACTGAATTATATGTATTATTGATGCTCCTCATAGATTACACATCCAAGGATCTTTTTATTTATCTTTAATGTAAAGTATCCTCAATATTTAACCAATCTGTTATTTGTCAAAATCAACTGCTCTGTCAACCTTGAGTTATTTCTCTATTGTGGAAACATAGAATAACAATGTTGAATAAGTTCCTTATAGCTATTCATCACAAAAATACATCATAATCCTTTTAATGAAACATTTGAAAAAGCCAGTACATAAAACGGAACTTCTTCTTATAACCATGAATCTTTTCTGTGAAATAAACCTAAACAAGAAAAATAAATATCTCCTCTTAAAGCATGTTGAAGTCAGCTGTAGTAATGTTAAGGGTTTTTTTTTGTTGTTGTTGTTGTTTGTTTTTTTTTAAAAGTCCATTGATGCATTTTGAGAGTCTTCAAGAATTTTTATGTCTGGTATTAAGCATATACGTTTTATCCATCACTAGATGCATCTACTTATCAAGTACTGATTTTTTAAATAGTTTTTGTCAAGAGCACTTACAAACAAAGAAAGTAGTTTAATAAATGTTTCTCTTACTTGCAGACATGTTTGACAAACTAAATGGGGTTAAAACATTTTATTAATATCTTTGAAATTACTGTGATGAATTTGCCTGAGAATCAGTGTGTGAGTTTGGAGAAGTATATGGTTGTGTGTCTGGGCAGAATTTCAAATGCTAAATAATTTTTTTTAAGAATGAAGAAAAATCGTTGTATTTCTGATCCTTAGCACTTTTATCTCTTATTATCTTGCTGTATTGGACTGTCTACAGTTTCAGTTATCATACCTTAGAAGTGCATTCGTTTCAAAGAGAAAGTTGTCAAATTCTCAATGTTCTCAATATATTTTATCAGATAATGTAAATTATCTTGTGTTGCTTGGATCTCTTCCACTCAATGATAGGGACGGATTTGAATATAAAGCTTTTCTGTTGTGGATCATACATATTTTCTTCTTTATCCTGCTAATGTTATGAATTCTATCACATATTTGCAATGATAGACTATTCTTTTGCTAATGGTACAAGCTTCTATTTATCATATTGTCTTTTGATACATTTTAAATTTTGATTTGCTTATATATTGCAAAGGATTTTTGCATCCACATTCATGAGAGATTTTGATAAAGAAATTTTCTTTTTGAGTTTCTAAATAAGCTAGTTCATTTCTGGCATGAACTTTATGTTGGCTTCATAAAATAAGCTATTTGCAAAGCTATACCATGTACAAGTTTACCAATATTTCTTTCCTAAATTATAGAAGAAATTAGTGAGAAAAACATGTAGTCCTGGAATTTTCTATTTTTTAATAATGGGTTTATTTGTGTAAGATACACAGAATTCAGGTTTCTATTCTCTTTCAATAAAACTTATGGTTTATGAGGAATTTGTCTATATAGCAAACTTATTGGCAAAATAATTTAGAAATAATTTTATGTTTTTCTTGCATAAGATCTTTGGTAAAGATGACATGTTCTTTCTCTTTTTTGATTAGATTTTATAAAAGTATATCAGTTTGATTATTAACATTGTCCTTTTTGTCTCTATTGTATTTTTGTTTTCTTATGCACTGATTTCTTCTTTTATCTTCACTTTCTCTTTTTGATAAATTTTCATTTTATAGCATTTTGAGATAGAAATATTGAATATCATTGAATATGTTTATTAAAAAATAATAATAATTACAAATATTGGTGATATTATTAGTAAAATTTTCCAATTAATTAAGGGAAAATTAATTATGACAACTAGCATAGCCATTACTTTTGGTAAAATGTTACCAAAATACAAAATTTTCTTTATATTTCACTTGAGTAAACATATGAAACAAAAGCTTTTTCTTATTCTATATGAGAAACATTAGAAAGATAATTGCAGATATGACTAACCCAAGGGTCCATTGATTCTATACTCCTAATCCAAGGCATAAATTTCATGCAATACTGGCAAAACTACATGGAAAAATATCAAACATCTGGCTTTGAGTTTGATAAATCAAGGCTTGCATTACAAAAGTGTGAGTCATGGCTCAATTTAGAAAAAAAAAAAGCAAAAGTTTTTTTCTTAAAGGAATTATAGCTCTGTGCATAATTCTTTATTGACTAGCTGATGAGATAGTGTGAAAATGCCATGAAAGCTCTGGGTGAAAATAACTAAGTATCTTTAAATAGAAAGAAAACATCATGCCAGTAGACGCTTCCTTTTCCTTGAAGTTTAAACATTTTTCTTTTTTTTTAAAAAAAAAAAAAAAACATTTTTCTATTGGAAGACAAAATAAGAAAAGAAAGAGAAATTGAACAGTACAGCTCTCTTAAAGAAGCCAAATACGTTTCTTAATTCTTACTTTTAGTGTCTTTTTAAATGATATGCAAAATACAAATTATAAATAGACTATAGATTGAGAATAATTCCTTTGTTATTTTAGGAAAATTAAAATTCTCATAAGATGACTGTTTATAAAACTATATATGACAGTAAATTATGAAATTAATTAAAATGATGAGAGACGTACTAGATAGCACATCTCACCTCTTAAGTAAAACTTCTATACATTAGGTATTTTTAAAATATATTTCATATGATTCTAAACTTTTCATGTAATACTAAGTGTCAGAAACTCACGTTAATTTAGAGTAAAACATATAGTGATTGATGTTTGAGGAAGCATTTGATTAGAGGCAATATTATGTCTTTGAAAGAAATGAGCAGATCTTGTAAAAAAGTTGGCAAAGCAACCAGCTTCTGTTCCTGATGTATGTTTCCCAGTAAGATTTTCTTCATCTGTTTACTGGTTCCATCATATCATACAGTTCTAACCTGACTTATTGCCCCATGTTACATCATTGAGCATAGTCTTAAAATATAGGTAATAGGCACTGGATCACATATTGATTAATTAACATTAGTTTGAACACAAGCACATTTGTGTGATTTTTTAATAATGATCCCCATATTACAACTTGAGATTGTTGTTAACTTAAAAGGTGTCACTTCTACCATATCAATTCTCCAGGTTATCTGTCACGAGTAACATAACAATGAGTAGAAACACATATTCTAGAGTCTTAAGCCACTTTGCTTTTTACCTAATTTATACCGTTGGCCAAGTTCCTCACACACTAGGAAAATTCTAGAGATTTATGTTTTTGGTTTTCTGTAAAGATGAACATAATTATGGAATCTGATTGAACAGATATAAAAAATAACACAGTAATTGACGATTTTCCTAAGAAAACTAAACCACTGTTAAATTTTCCTTGTGGTGTGCCTAAAATAACATATATTCAATAAACCATATACCATGTAATATCTAATAACTGTACATTTTAATGATGTTTTCATGTTGAAAACAAGATTATTGTATGAGACTTACTGAGTTTGATTCCTGGCCTTTTTCAGTTTCTAACTGGTGTTCTTGGCAAGTTAGATAATTTCTAGAATTAATATGATAATTAAATTACATTTATATAGTCTTTAAAACAATGCTTTAAATATATTGCAATGCACAATATGTATTAACCCATAATACTACTGTTATTTTTAAGTCAGAATTTTAATAGTATTGGTAATAGTTTTACCATATACGTGGACTTAAATTCAGTGCTTAAACCTGGGAGGACAGTTAACTAGACTTTAAATCTCCATCCATTGTTTTAAATTAGAGAGATGGGGCAAAAAACTATTAAAGTCAACATCCTATAGTCTACTGTATCCATTTTATTGCCTCACTTCAACCAGAGATTTAAGTCCATTGAAAAATGAGACATAACCCAAACCAATCATGAGGTAGAGGATATGAAATCTGTTATGAAAGTAAATTAAAATTTGTGAATATTTGCTTATAAACATGAATCAGAGAAGTTTTCTTTTTACACAGTCAGTTTCTCTCACTTGACTTCAATATGCCTTCTTAAGAGAGAGAAAAAAAAAATAGAAAAATTTAGTTGCAACAATTGAGACTGAAGAAGAATTTACCCCAATGCTTAAGTTGCTATCACAGGTATGGATTTTTATCCTGTCTATTTACACCTATATGTAAATTATGTAAAGAAGTGTTGACAATATTTCTTCCAAGCAAAATGAATATATTAGTTTTTACTGTGTAGTCAAATTTTACTTACTGTATTATTACAATTCCTAAGAACTGAATACATATCACTTAAAGCACACTTAGAGTCTTAAAAAATGATTTTATAAATTTTTTAATGTAGACTTTTCTGAGCACTTACTTAAATCTCACATAAAATCATCATTGTAATTATAATCATAGTAATGACATTTCTTAAATTAATAAAAATGACAATCTTAAATTCAATATTTAAGGAATTATAATGTATTGGTTGTGGTTTTACCTTTTAATTTACTTCTTTATTATATAAATCAGAATTCACTCTGTAAACTCACTTTCATTATTTAATTTTATAATTGTAACAAAGAAATAGTATGTGTGTATATGCATACACTGCCCAGTAATTTAAAAATTTCTATTATAAATCTTCTCATTGTAAGGATTTATAATGCTTTCAACTTGTTTTATTAACCTACAGGATAACCTTAAGATATGTTTCAATGCAAGTATTTAAATCTTAACTTTAATAATTAAAATTTGGGAAAAACTTTTCAAATTAGATATATTCTAGAACATAATCTACATGTCACTTTGTTCCATAAGGTATATCTATGCAGAACAAATACATTTTGGTCTGTAAGATTGAGCTAATTCACATTTTGTAACATATTTTCAATTTTATAACTATTCATGGTTACATTATCTGAAGTTGAAAGGGAATCTGTATTATGGAAAGCTAACTTCTTTATACAAATAAAGGATTTATTTGTGGTAATATGGACTTTTGACAATCTCTGATAAGCTTTATGCATTCCTGAAAAGTGATGACTTTTTTTTTTTTTTTTTTTTTTTGGTGCTGAGGATTGAACCAGGGCCTATACATGTGAGTCAAACACTACCAACTGAGTTATATCTCCAGCCCTGATTTCTTATTTTTAACCAAAAATTTTTACATGATACTTTGATAAGTTTGCTTATATCATTGTGATATCTTATATATTTATTATATTTATTTTTTAGCAGAATAATTTAAAAAATAATTGTAAATTTTTTTACATTTTAGGCCATAGAACTTTCAAAGTTTTGTTTAATCCAGTCAAATTTCATTCATTTTCCAAGAGAAAAATTATAGAACAGGAGTCTGAAAGTAATAGTAAGTAATAATTTAAATTTTAGTATGATTTTAAAACTGGTCTGCCACTTTTCAGATTTTGAATACTTGGAAATCTAGCCAATTGAGCAGTTCCATCTATCTATCATCTAACTCATTTATCTATCAAGATACAGGTAAATGTCTAAAAAATTAGAGTCTCCAAAGAGCTTTATTATATTTTAGTATTGATAAAGTTAATAATATACTTTGTCAAAGCATTTAATTTTTATGAAACATTAGAAGACTTACATTACTACCTATGTGTATTCATTAACATATATTTTTCTGATTGTAAAATAATGTATCATTGTATATGTACTTTAATTTCTTAAGTCTTATAAGATATTCAGTTTGGTTATTTTTTTATTTCTTTATTTTATGCTATTAGGAATAGAGATCAACATCAGTACATATTCATGTGGGTACTTGGGGAATTAAAGCAATAAGATAATGTTTGAAGAAAAATTAATAGTCTGTATTTTACATTCCTCTGCAAGTTATTAAAGATTAGTATGAAAATAAGAGTTTTAAAAGGTTCCACATAGATTATGTGAATTTAAAGAGGTATGTATTCTTTTTTCTCTTTTTATTCCAAGATAAATTCGAGATGAAAATATTTTCAGAAGCACAATTTCAACTATTGTAAAAAGGATATCATATGCATTTACAATGAACAAAATCATTTGAAAACTGAAATATCAAGTGATGATGATTAAACTTTATTGAATTCTAATTGCATAAATGATTCAGATTGAATATGTTTATCATCACATTGAATGTATTTTAATTCTGTATTCATAAATTTAAAGAATAGATTTCTTTCTCATGTGGGTACTTGGGGAAATACAAAGCAATAAGATAGTGTTTGAAGAAAAATTAATTTAAGAAATTAAATTATCCATATAATAAAGTTCACACTAAGCAATACATCACAGTATTTAACATAGTTTGCAGTTATTGTGAATTAATTTCTACTCTGGTTATTTTAATAATTTATCTTGTTTAGCAAAATAACAGCAACATGCCAGAGAACTGCTAAAACCTTTGCCATTGATTGATATTTTTGCTACATTTAAGTTTTTTACCTAAAACATCTACCTGTAATAAATATTTCTACTAGATTTTGTATACACATGGGAGTTTCATAATAATTTGGTCCATAAACAGTAACTTTGAAACCTGAGAAAATATTTGTTTGTTTTCCAAGATACATTCCTTTTCTATCTGTTCCTTGTATGGGTCCTATATAAATTGCTGCAGAAGAAACCCATGGTCATAAGAGGTTACCACTTTCAGAAATATGATTCTGTGAATTAGCATTCAATATTATCTTAAGTTTGTATGCTTTATAAAGCAATGTAAAAATTTAGAAAACTAAGTAAACTGGCATTAAATTTTTAAAAAGCACAGATCTTGGAAAGCACTATAAAATCAAGTTTTTTAATGTCTTAAAAACTATTTCAACCTGATGAATCCATCCTAAACCCTATATACCAGGTTTGGTTTTCATTATCAATTAAATATTGATATTTGAATGAATATTTTGAGAAAGTATGTTTCACATACAAGCAGAAAAGGTAGGAATAAGATGGCAGCATATGTTCAAATCCTTGTTTCTCTCTTAGAGATCATACATAGTAAGAGGAAAGTAAATGAAAATTCCCCAATCTACCTCTTTTGCAAATAAAACTGAGGTATTTGAAAACTCCAAATTATTTGAAAGCACAGGTAACATTACTGATAACAGCAGAACCAGTGCTATAAAGGGAGTAGAGATAAAGGACTAAAAAAGCACCTAGCCTTGTTAGAATTATGAAGTCAGCACCAAGCATGTTTTTACATTAGTAAATGCAGAACTCCTACCTAACCCTGAATGGCTCTGAGCAGAGCAGAACTTCAACAGGATACTGCAGCTGGTTGAATTGGAAAAATAAGGTAAGGAAAGTATTGAATTTGAAGATATCAAAAAATAAAATAGTGATTTTGGAAATTTTAGGTAGAAATATTCAGTAAGTGAATAGGGAATTCAGCAGGGAATAGAATATTCTTGAAGTAAATACATTTCTTAAATGTGTTCAGGAATAAGTGTGCTCATACAAAAGAGCCAGAATTCAATGAAACAATTATATATAGGAACATACAAAATCCTTAAATTGATGAAGATGGTCAGTGATCCTAACTTTCATGAGAAACTCATGCTAATAAAGGATTAAAAACCCTGAATATATACTTAATTGTTCAATATTGTCTAATATATTATTCAGTTATTAAATATGAGTTAATATTGAGCATACAATTGTTTAGGATTTAATACAGTCTTAATTTTTTTCTGTCTGTGGTATACTTACCACCCAGATAAAAATACTATGTAGGAATAATATGTTATTTGTGTGTGTGTGTGTGTGTATGTGTGTGTGTGTGTGTGTGTGTGTTACCATAATTTAAATATATTGAATTTTGTTTTTTTACTTACTAGCATGATATTTTCATAAAACTGAAAGCTAGCATTACTGCCCACCTTTATCAATTTCTAATCTCTTTAATTTTACTCATTCTATCCTTGTTGTTCATCATCTGAATACATTGAATTATTCTGAAAAACTTTGCTTCAGTATATATCATATTAAAAATATCTCTATATACTTGTTTCTTTTAATAGATGTTAGCTTTTAACTGTAGGAAGAATACGACTAAATAATTTTTGTGTCTTCATTGATGAATACATTGCTTCACAAATAGTTGTTATTCAAGAAATATATGTTGCAATAAATTAAGAACTTAAGCCTATTTTCTACAGATATGTGAAATAAGAGGTTAGCTTTCTGGTTTATAAAAATAAAATCAAAGTTTGATTTTTGGCCCTCCTTTAACTTAGTATTTAAATCAATATGCATTTCAAAAAGAAATAAATTATGCTTCTCTTTTCTTAGATTCTCAATATTCCAACATTATGTTTATATATATATTATATATATTAATTTCATGAAATACGGTCTTACTTTAAACTCCCTCCACCTCTCTTGCTTTATCATTATTTTTTAAATTATAAATCCTTTGCTTCCTGTTTCCTTATGATTGCTGAGGTACAATTTTCCTTTTTGTTATGTATGTGTAATTTTCTTATATGTCTTTTCCTCCTATTGTCTGCTTCATGTCTCCTATTGTCTGGATATAATATCCTTGAATTCTGATTTTTATTCTTTCCTAGTTACTTTTTTTAAAGATTTATTACAAATACTGTGGGTGGAAAAAAATCCCTATTACAAGATTCAGAAAATAAAAGAAACAACGGAGGCAACTATTAATAATGGAAGATATTTTTTAGCTGAAGGGAACTACTAAAATGTAGATAGTACTATTTACTTATACCAGTTACATAAGATATAAAAATGTAAGGGAGAACAAAGAGTTCAACTTTAGAAAAGTTGTTTAAAATAACTGTAATAACCAAGTCGTAGTGTTCAGTTGGGGATATTCTGTAGACCTCCAATGGTAGGGAGATTATTTAGGTCTAACAAAGTAAATATGAGGTCATCAAAGTATGCAGTAGTTCCATACTCTATTTCTTCTTAAATCTCAGTGTACATTTATAAATTAGGAACCAGCACTTTCATTTGGCCAGTAAGAACCAGTCTTTATGAGATGGCATATAGATAAAGTCATGCTGCTAATAAATGTGTCAAGTTTTCAAAATTTTTTATTTTTATCTCATTTTTTCCCTCAGAAAATGCATTATTTCCTAAAGTTACTGTGTAAATTATTAAGTGTGAGAAAGAAATTATGACCTTATTTTATTTAAATAGATTTACTTTTAAAGAGTCACCATTCTAGTGCATCTCCACCCTGTTATTAATTGTGTGCAATTATTTTACTACATGTGGAATTAATAATGGATATAGATAGAGTATTGTGACTATAAAATCGAATAAAATGTTTAATTATCTTGGACGGAAAATATTGTAATGCATACCGACAATATGTGTAATGGGTGTAAATATATACCCATTCCTTCACATGAAGACTTTAAAATAGTCAAGCATCTTGAAAACAAAGTAAAATAAAACTCCCGGGATATATATGAGCTGTGTTTTTCTTAGAGTTTATGCACTTGGTTGCACTGTCCTTTACCTGTGCTTACATATTTATTTCCGGTCTATGGTGAATTGCAAAAATTTAGTATCTGATGTACATGTAAACCTTGTAGACAAAGAAAAGTTAAATTGGGATATATTGAGGTTATAGGGAGAAACTTCTGAGGACAACTTCTGATTACAAATTAGCAAAAAATGAAATTAAGGATTTTTTAATTATTAAAGAAGTAAAAAGTGAAAGTAAAAAAAAAAAAAAACCCAAAACAGACAAAATGACGTACAATAATAATTCAGCTTGGAAACTAAAGAGTAAAACAAACTTGACATTGAGAATGACCTATATTGTGTTTAAACTTCACTTCCTAGGACAGTGAACTTTGTGCCAAAGAAGCAGACCTTAATCACAGAATGATCTTATCTTTCACATTATAATTTTTTTTACTAATATTATCATTGATTTGACATGCTCTTGGTGACAATACCTAATTTATTTTGAAACTCAAATGACATTAATGGGGAATATAAGACTTTGATGTTTACCAAAATGGATTATAGGTTAAAATAAAGTTGAGATGTGCTCATTTGAACATACATTGGAACTTTAATTATAGCATGATTATAAAAACTTCAATGCACTAATATCTTTCTCAGCTACTTTACTCAGATGCACATTTAACTATGCAATTGATCAGTTGATGACCTTGAATGGACACCAATGAGAAAAAGGTGAGGGAAACTGAGATCCTATAGTAAAACTCATCCTCTCTTTGTTTTATCTCATCTACTTCTCTTTCCAGAAAGAGAAATTTAGTTTTATATCTTTTTTCAAATTAATGATGAAAACACAAAATTAATATTGTAGGTCATTTTTCAAAGTTACTGAATTTTACGAGAATACTGATATAGTAAGATTTTATCACATTTGTGGAAGATTGCATTATAAACTAAATAGAACACATGTATTTATATTTTTAAATCTAGGAATCATGCCTCAAAAATCAAAACAATGAGCTGTGTTCATGTTGGAAAGAATGGGCCAAAATGAGACACAAACATGACTCAGATTTAACAGCTTTCGTTTATTTATTCTTCTCAACAAGGCAAGTGACAACTGTGAGTAATCAACAGGGAAAGCAGGGTAGTAATTTCTCTCTTCCTTCACTCCAGCGGATGCATCTAGCACTTATGTGTTCCATCATTTTCCCAAAGTCTCCCAACTTACATAAAGTTGGAGCTGCTATGTTTTATGTGTGATAGTTTCCAAAATAACTTAATGCATAAGAGGAGATTCAGAGGATTGATCAATCGCTGGGAGCATCACATTTTCTCACAAGCATGTCAATCACAGGGGGAATAGCATATGCTTATCATTACAAGGTAAATATGCCAATAACTTTAAACAACTCTCAAAAGACATGCTTTTTTTTAACATTTCAAAAGGTGCTTTTTTCATATTTTTAAAAACAAGTTCATGAACAAACTAATGTGTGGTTGACAGTTTGTTTACCACTATCACACACAGTGTGATCTCTTGCAGGATGGGGAACACAGAGTTAGAGCACAGGAAACAATAAGGATACATTTTTTTTTCAACGATTCCTTTTCTTAATCTCTCAATAACCTTTATAAAAATGAATGTCATTTGTAAATTGGAGATGACTGGAATGTGGTCTTCAAAAGATAGCAAGTCGAGAAAGTACAAGGAAACATGGGAACACATAACCCTCCAAATTGTTTAGGGTTTTATGCTACTTAACATAATGAGAACTTTTGGTTTTCTGCCTTTTTTCTTCTCACATGTTAACACCACTGCAGGGCTGACTGATTCTCGGAAAGGCTCCTGTCTTCCACACAGCAATTCATTTGTCTAGGCTGCAATTGATCTTCTTGGCAATACCATCTTCTAACCAAGGCCTTCTCCTGTTTCACTGTGCAAGGAGAAAGAGGAGACTGGAAAGTCTTTCACACAAAGTTAATTGATGTGGCCCTGAACTAACACACATAAATTCTACTGATGCCCTTGGGCAGAAATAATCACAGATTCTTGCTTGAAGGTAAAGGGACTGAGAAATTCAGTGTGCCATAAGACTGGAAGGGGAGAAATAGTAGGTATTGATGAATTACTAGTGTCTATCACATCAGAATGATGTTGGTAATCGTGGATTCCTGGTAGTAATTCCAAGGCTTTAGAACAAAAATAAATTCCCATAAAATTATTATATATTATATATTATAGTACAAGAAAAAGTCTTTTAAAATTTTCCTTGGGCATGGTAAGAAAAAAAATGCAATATTGGTATTTACATACTGATCTCATCTAAATTGGATATTTTAAAGCATATCGAATATATTAGAGCATATTGATGAGCATATCAAATAATTTACCCACACTATGGTTAAGTATGCACACTTCAGTGTATTTTAAATAATTCTTTAAAAATGCATGATTAGAACCATGATTACTAGAATCTATGTTTAAAAAGTCACGATAATGTAGACTTCTCTAGTTATAATCTAAAGTAATATAACACCTATGATTAATGATGACTCTTTTTTGTTGATTTTCATGAAAATTGAGAAATATTAGCAATAGATAAAATATATTATATTATATATTAAAATTATACTTTGTACCTAATTATACATCAGGAATACTTCCACAGATGTTTTAATATTTGGTTGACTTTTCCAAATGATATCAGTTGTGTGCAACTTTCTGTATATCATCCCAGAATTTAAATTTAATTAATTATTTTGATGGAACTGAAATTTTCAGAAAATACAGTAATAAATCAGTCTTCATGTTCCTTGTCTTATTTTCCTTTGAGGTGTATTTTTGTTACTAAAATAACATCAATAGCATAAATGTTTTCTATATATTTGTGTAAATATCTAATGAAATTAATTTCAGCCTAAACATCACAAATTTCACAATGAGAATAAACTGCAGATAATAAAATGACCTCTATCCAAATTCTAGAAACTTTCTTAAATAGTCACAACCAAAATGGTTTTATTTGTTCTGGCTCATCATGTAATCAGATGACCTTTGTGAAAGGTTAAAGCTTATTATTTAGATCTTTTTAATAAACAGTTAATTATTTGTTTATGCATGTCAAGTATATGCTATGTATAATAATACAGTGGCTGATTTGTATCTATTTTTATCCCACAATGATTTTATCCTATCAGTCATATTTAGTTTATTCTAATTAGTTTTTAAATTATGCAACCTTTAATATGAACTAAGATCAAGATAGGTAGAGGTTACAAGATATGAATAAATATGAGTTTGAGTATTGATATTACCTTGTTAACAAAAGTGTTCTAAAACTAAGCATAATGAGAAAGAGGAACGACATGATTTCTACTGTTCATTCAGATAACACTGAAGCTAATATTTAATTCTTTTATTTATAAATTGAACTAAGTGTAACAAATCTCTGAAATTTCACATCTAATTATTATGGCAAAATAAATCATGGGACAGTTTTTAAAGTTCTGCTAATACTTTCAATTGAGAATACAGTATTAACCTGTATATTTAATTCATTACTTACCATCATTTTGTCAAAAAAACTCTTTATTGATCTAGTTTGAAATGGTATACCTTAAATTTGGCATAAGGAAACAAAAAAAAATCTGTTCTGGAGAAATTTCAATTTAAAATGAAGTTATTTTTTCTTAACTCTACTTAGCAACACCATCATAAAATATCATCATGTGATTTGCTTTTCTTGTCTTCTTTAATATACAAGTTTGAAGCGTATATTTTGGTAAGATACAATCACAACAAAACTTACAGAATATAGTAGAGCAATCAAAGAAAAATTTATTTGTGCTTTTTTCAATAAGGAAAGGCCAGAACTAAGTTCAAAAGTTCTACTGAAAGTTAGGGTAGCAAAGTTTTTAAAATTTGGAATGGCAGGATGATAGACCATCTCTATTTATTAATTTGGAGTTCAATTAAAGATTGCAGTTACTGTTTCTTGATGATGTGTGCTAACATTAATGATAAAATAACTGTATATTAAGTTTTAATTCAAGAAATATTTCAGTTATTTTGTTATGTTAGCTTTTTTATCATTGTGACCCAAACACCTGAGAAGAACAATGTGGAGAAGGGAAGGTATTTTGGCTCACAGTTTCAGAGTTTTCAATTTATAGTTTTCCAACTCTATGACCCTAGGCCTGAAGTGAATCAGCACATCATAGAGAAAGGATGTGATGAAGGAAAGTTACTCAGCTTATGGAAATGGAGAAGTCAAGAAGCAGAAAGAAGGACAGAGAGAGAAAGAAAGAGAAAGAGAGAAGTGACCAGGGACAGATAAAATTCCCAAGGCTAGGTCCCAGTTGTGTGTTTTCTTCAGTCATGCCCTACCTGCTTACAATTACCACCCAGTACTTCATTCAAATTTTTAATCTATTAAATGAATTAATCCACTGAAGAGGTTGGCAGGTCTCATGAAGCATTAATTTCACTTTGGAACATGGCTGAATTGTCTAATACTGTGAGCTTTTTGGGGGACTTTACAGATCCAAATTATAATATCCATATAGCTTTAATTTATATTTTTTAACGAATCCCAAATGTAAAATCAATAATAACTTGAAATATCTGGTGAACTTAAGTTCAGTAATGCAGGTGTTAAAAAAAGCATGATTCATATGCTGAGTCACATAACTCTTGAGTGTTTAATGGAAAACTTTCAAAAATGTTTGTGCTTGGCGTTATCTATAGTACATGGTCAAACTGCTTTGTATATGTCCAAAGAGATATCCTCAGTGTGTATCAGACATTCCACATACATACAAATATACTTGTTCTCTCCTAAGCACAAGTGCTATGCAAGAGGCAAAGGTATATGGAATTTACATTTGGATTTAATCTACAAAAAATGTCTATTTTTCTTGTTTATTCTTAACCAGAAATGAATCTTAGCAAAGTTTATAATTGCTGATTATTCGTAGCCTTATTCAGCAAATGTGGAATGGAGATGAGATATTGATAAAATGACAATTTACAAAAGAATTCTCAAAATTAATTTTAATGGAGGTAAACATAAAAGTTAAGACAAACACTTTAATAAAGACAAAAAATGCATGAGAATTGTTTTAAACATATGGGCAAATATAAAACATGTAAGGAAAACAATTTAAATATAACAATAGAATAGCAAAATGTAAATCAAATAAATTAATAAATAAAATAGCTGGTAGTTAAATTTCATTTTTTAAATTTTAGTAATATGATAAATAAAAGATAATAACAAAATCATAAAAAGTATAAAAAATGAAAATAACTAATGGAAGAAATATGTCAGATAATGTTTTAACTGGAAAAGCCAAGCCACAAACAAAACTAATCCAGATAGACTGCAAAGAAAAATAAATTTGAGATAAATAGCAGTATTATGTACGAGTATATATTGATTACTACATGGTAATTATTTTTAAAAGAGATGTGTAGCACCAATTTCAATCACTCTCTCTATTCCTTTCCCTATAACTATTCATAAAATAATAAATAATTAATATATCAAATAAAAATTAATAAGAATTGATGGTTTGAATCACACAATGTGATTCAAACAAAATGTGATTTAATGGTCATTCATACAATGATCATTCATAGAATACTATATGCAATTTTAAAAAAATGTAACTCTTTTGAGCACATCTAGAATACTTGTGTATCAAACAAATATTCTTAAAAAGGATATGTTATCTTTAATTATATCTGAAATACTTATGAAAAAAAGAAATCATCTTAGCTCAAACACTAAGGCCTTTCAAAAGTTTAAATACCAATTGATACAGCCGAACTGTTCTGAGCACAAAAACATAAAACATAATTTCTAGAAAATAATTCAAACTCTCCTTAAATGTAGAAATTTTAATAAATAATGATATTGACAAAAAGAGGCTATAATGAAAATTAAAACTCATTGGAATTAACAATAATAAAACCCTATATAAATTTTAGAAACAGCCTATGTACTGTAGAAATGTGGACCTAAATACGAAAAGAGAAAAACCTAACTTTTAAACATACTGCAGAGCCCAGCTACAAGAGTAAAGAAGATTAAATAAATAGTAAAATAATAATAATAATAATAATTGGGAGAAATTGTTGAAGGAAATCACAAACCCATGATAAAAAGATAAAAGAATTACTTATTCTTTAAAAAATAAATATTTTGGAATTTTAATGGAGAAAGAAAAGGAATGAAATGACACCAAGTGACAGTAGTATAGTAGTATTCACGTATTGGATAAAATAAAAGTAATAGTTTTACTAATAAAGTCATATATTCAATTTTGTTGAAAATTTCAATACTTAAATAAAACATTTTATGAAATATAAAACTTAAAAAACTCAAAAAGAAGTAAAATTCATATTTTCCTTGAATATTAATGAAACTAAAACAGTAAAAACTATGCAAATTAACACATATCTTATAAAATCAAATCAAATGTATCATCATATCTAAATAAATTTTAAGAAAAAAAGTAATTGAGATGTATGCATTGTTAAGACTTGATGAAATTTCCCTTTTACCATAATGAAATGTCCATCTTTACTTATGATATACTTTGACTGGAAGCCAGTTTTATGTGATATTAATAAATTTTTTTGCTTAAATTTTTAACTATGCATTTTCCTCATATTTACTTTCAACCCTTCAAATCATTATATTTAAAGGATACTTCTCTCAGGCAGCAAACTCTGATATAAAAATGGATTTTTAAAATAGGATGATTATGCACATAAATCTGAAGCTCAGAGGAGAATTTCAAACTAAAAGAAATCAATCTGGGACTCATATTTTCACAAATGATAAGTAAAAGCAACATAGAATAACTGAAAGAGAAGAAATAAAATAAAATAAAAGGTCAGGAACTGAGGGCTCGTGGAAATTAAAGTGGGAGTGTTTTCATGTAACCCGGAGAATAAAGAGAGAAAATGACTGGCAATGTTGAGTGGTACTCCTTTGTTGCATAGGTCAGAAATATTACTTCCCATTTAGGCAACATGAAATTAACTAATGACCATGTGATCAGCAGTTGCAGTGAAATGGACAGTGGAATTAGTGATTAGAAAGAAATAAAATATGGCCAATATGTGTAAAAGTCACAAAATAAGTTGGTGCACAAAAAAAAAAAAAAAAATGGAGGAAAAGACAAGTAGGATCTAAAAAACAGTAAACATCTCCAGGTTATGGCTTCAATTTCCTTGCCCATTTCTTATTTCTTAGTACTCTCTTGGCTACACTAAACTTCTCTACTTGCTTTGTGGCTTCCCACGATCTGAATATTTCTAGATAAACACGTACAGCTATATTGACTTGGCTAACTTTTAATTCTTAATCACTAGGCCCAAATGGACCCTTAATGTCACTGGAAATTGCTGATGGTCTCCTATTCCATTTACTCACCCATGTTTCAAATAGAAATATATATATTCTTTGCCAACTGATTTTTTGTGGTGCTATTGATTCTCCCATGCTGTCTCTCATTCTGTGTGTGAGAGCTCTAGCTGCTTTGGGCTATCCTGAAAAACAGCTCTATTCATCACCTCACCATTCTCTGACTCTGCACTGCAGCCTGGAAATTCAAGGCAGTCAACAGGGGCAGGAGAAAGGCTTAGCTCATTTGTTCCCCTTCTTTAAGGAACTATTGTCTTCCGTTCCCTCTTGTCCAATGTCTTGCACTTCATTATTTAATGTATTTTCTCTGTTTTCCAATTACTTCAAGTGGGAAATAAATCTAGTTTCTGTTTTTCTATCTTGTTCCAAAATGAAATTGAAGGGAGCATGAATTTCTTGGCAAAAAAATATTAATGCCTCTAAAACCCATGTGGATATGATGACTAATCTATTATTTAGAAGTAGAGAATAACCCCTTGTACTACATGGTACGCTGTACTACCTAATGAAGTTAAAAAAAAAAAAAAAAAGAATGCCCATTACCTAGTCCTACTTCAAACACTCTGGAAGCCCAGGAAGATTTTTGGTTAATAGAGATCAACCAAAGTGGACAGGATCATTAGCAGCACCACAAAACAATGCAGAAATTGGCTTTATCTTATGAAAACTATGCTGTAATGTATTTTTAAAGAGTTTCCCAAATCAAAGAAAAATTTTACTCTGCACCATTGTTTATAAATTATTATTTCTCATCATTATATTTAGTATAAGGTTTTGTTTATTAATTTAATTTTATATTTTTTACGGAGATTGAATCTAAGGTAGCTTTACCATTGAGCTACATACCCAGATCTTCTGATTTATTTTTTATTTTATTTTATTTTTATTTTGAGACAGGGTATTGTTATGTGGGATTATTGGGCTGAGCCACCATGCCCAGCCTAAAGTTTTCAAATGGATACAATGTTGGAGCTGTATCAGAAAACTGAATGCATGAAGTTGAATTCAGCCATCAGTCAACTTCAGCATTCCCTTCTACGTTTTCTTTCTTTTTTTTTTTAACTTTCTTTCCCACTTGTTTTTATTTCTTTCCTGAATTTCTTCACTAATACTACTAGAGAAAAGTTTTATCTAGTAAAACAGAGCATGGTCAATTAGAATTTAATTTCAACAGTTGTGGAAAGAAAAGAACTCTGCATTGTAGAATATTAAATTGACAAAATCTCCAAAAAACCCTCTTCTGGCCTCACCTAGGTTACATAGTAATTAGTAGTCTAGAATGACCATCTGTGTAGAATTAATTTGTTTCAGTGTATGAAATCATACTCAGTATAATGTCTGGTGGATCCTAGTCTAACATGTGTAAAGAGTCACATGGTAGAAATAAGCAAAACATACATCTCAATGGAATGGTCAAGAGAAATACCATTTACTAACCAATATCTATTAAATTCTATTAAACATACATATTACTTGGAATACATTAATGTTATTATATACCATCTTGTTGTTTTGTTGTTATTTTTGTTTACTACAATGGAATATGAAAATTGTTCATGGCAAAGAGTTATCTTTTATATAGCAATTTTCAAAGGTTTGGGAACTATTCAAAACTTTTCCTTTAAAAAAAATTTGCATTAGGATTCAAACACAGGATCTCATCCCTGGTAGGCTAAAATGTTCCTTTTAAAATATATATGCTATATAACCAAACTATACCCCATATGAATATCTTTGAGGCTTTAAAAATGAATGCTACAATGTATGTAAGATCCCACAGAAATTTTCTTCTCTTGGACACACTATGTATGAACTTTTTCCATAGGTACTCCAAACTAATTTCTTTAATTGACATCTCAACACTAACTATTGTGTTTAGCTAATCTTAATATATTTTAAAATTAAATAATTTGTATGAAAATGTTTTTTAAAAAGAAAAAGTAACCAGAATGTTTAAGTACCCACACCAAAAATGAATTTTAAATAGTATCTCCAAATGTGCTCATGGATATTTAAATGCATATATATGAACCATAAATAAATGATAAGAATATCAGTTGTGTAAGAATCATAAATCTAGTTTCTCGGTTGTATTATAATACATAAATACTGTATATAAAATAATCTTAATATAATGTACTTTAAAATGACAATTCTTTGTGTGTATGTATATCAACAGATTTAAAATTTTATCATTTTTTAGTTTTTAAAATGGTAAAATTATATATATCATTGCATATTAGTAAAATATGAACAAAGTGAATATGCTATTTTAAATATAACAGTCAATTCACAAGTATATATTTTAGCAACCACTATTTTTTCATATTAAAATAGGATTCAAGTCCATTGAGCCAAGGTGTGTTGAGATATGGATGAATGTGCGATTGAATGTTGACAAAGAGCCACATCCTGTAATGTAGCTGTGTCAGGCTGTGATAGGCTGATGGCAGGACAGGAGAAGTGAGGCAAAGGTGCTGTTTCTCTCATTAACTATAAATTGTTCACCTCAACCTCTATGTCTGGCAATAGTATCATCAAAAATAAGTATGACATAGTGACATTTCAGACAGATGAAAGAATTCATTGTTGATAAACTTGAATACACTCAAGAGATGTTCAAAAATAATTCTTGGAATGAAGCGAAACTACCCAGAGAGAAAACCATGGGAATGAGAAAAATCAGAAAGGGTGTTATATGAGTAAATATAAAGGTCTTAATAAGATTGAGATGTCACAGTTCTATAAAGGAATATTGATTTGTGAGATAAAAATAATAATGCATTGTAGTTTATATTTCAGTCAATATATGAAAGTAAAATAGTGGAAAACAGAGGCCAATGAACATTAGAGATAACTGAGAGTGTATCTATAAAGTTCTTATATTATGTGTAAAGTGGTAGAACATTTCTGAAGGGAGCACCACATATTGTGATGCTAGGGATTTAACTCATGGGCAGCATTTGCCAATCACTCACTAAGCCCTGGGTTCAATCTTTGGTCCTGGATGAGGGGAGCGAGTGGGGAAGATGCATACTGTGATATTGAGAAACAATAAATAAAAATACAGATTTAGGCATAACTAAGTGAAAAGAGAAAAATGGATAAATTAAACCAATGATTACTTCATCAAAAAGAAGAAAGGGCATGAAAAGAATGAAAGAAAGAAAGAGCATATGAGAATATTAAACTACAAGTAAGGTAAAGTTAAGCCCATGTGCTGCTATAAAAACATTAAATGCAATTCTATTCTACACACCAACTGAAAAGCATATAAGTTAAAACTAGCTCTATGATCTTGAATAGAAACCACTTTTGCACCTACAGGCACAAACACAATGAGTGCAAATATGACAATAAAAGGTATACAATGTAAAAGTGAATGATTTGAAAATTGTTTCTAATATTTATGTGATGCAAAATCAAACACCATTAAAAGAGACAAAGGCCATATCATGACATTAAAGTGCTCCATATATTATAATCTTCAATGTGCAACCAATAACAAGACTTTCAAAGTTTAGACTCAGTATATTTCAGTTGTCCATATTACCAGTAAGAAAAGTACATAAAGATGAAAAAACTCTCATATTTCACTCATTCACTAAAATTCAAATTTATTATCCACTCTGTTCTGGACTTAATGCCACCTAATCTTTTAGAGAAATAGATACTCAACTCTATAAAAATACATTATTCCCAATAGTGTACATGTAACATTTTCATTCCAGTTAATGGTATTTTTACAATTTTTCCAAGAAAACTTAATTTGAGGAATGTTTGGGAATCTATTAAATCCGTTTTGAACATTTTACTACAAGAAAAAAAAATTAAGTAATATCTATTATCAAATGTTAATGAAGTCTTCATCATTAGATTCAGAAAACGTAATTAATTTATACCAATGTCACCAGCCTCTTCTAGCTTTTACTTTATTTATTTTCATAATTTTAAAGATCTAATCAAAGGAAAAAAGTGTATTGTTATATATTTTCTATTACTTACCAATTTTTATATGTAATCTCTACCATATTTCCCATACTTGAGTGTGCCTCATAATCTGATAATTTTGTTAATAGTCTGAGCTTCACCCCCCACATTCAGATTTATCTGGTTTCTGATGGAATTTAAAACTGGTGTTTTTAAGAGTTTCCCTTGGAATTTAGTGCAAGTTAGCAAAAGCCATATTTGGAGAAATACTCTTCTAGTCTGTCTTTTCTAGACTAGAAATACTACATTACTCTACTGTTTCCCATATTGCATATTCTCCAGAATTAAATATCACTCTTCACCTTTCATTATCACCTCAGTGGCTAGAGGCTCTGTATCTTTAAATAATAATTGCCTTTATTTTTCACTGGAAGAAGTTCTTATCCTATGTCTCAAGTGTGACCCTTGTAGTAGTTCAGAAGAGAATTCTAGAAAGTTCTAGAAAGGAAAAATATGAGCAGATAACCATATCAATATACATGTTGTATAAACATAATCATTATAGTTAGGTCATGCTTAAGAGTATTTGAATGCTATGTTAGAAGTAACGAGAGGTACTGAATTATGTGTAAGGAATCTATGAGAGATGTGTATGTAGAGGATGAAAAGGAGAAGAAAGAGAGATCTCTTGCCTTTGTAGATGAGACTTCTTGAGGAAACACTGGGGTTAAAAATAGTATAGTTTATTTTCGTGGTAATTTTATAAATGTTTATCCTAACTAAAAACTGATGTGACTTGCTATTCTCATTAGTTATCTTGCTTTTGTGAACATTGGGGTCAAATTTTTCTAAATGAGTAAAAGAGTCAGATGCGGCACAAAGTATTCAATCATTCAGGTGTTTAATGGACTATGAATCTTAACATCCCTACTGTAGACTGGCTTCAGAGGATCTGAATTTTAAAGTTGTATACTGTTCCTTAAACAAAATTCTAAATGTTCATTTATTCTAGATGATTTTTAACCAATTAAGAAAACTTAAGTTATATTAGCCAGATTATTACCTTGAGTTTGTAACGGTACCATCAATATTTATGCTACACTCTCTTTTCACATTTACAAGAATGGAACTCTATAAAAAATTGATTTACCAGGCCAGGAAAGCAATGTGGTATTATTTATTATCCACTCTGTTCTGGACTTAATGCCACCTAATCTTAGAGTGTTTTAAAACAGTTTTGTTAATGGTGGAAACATCAACTACACGCAAGGAAACACCCAGGATCGCGGCAGATGCAGTCCTTTTAATTCAAGGAGAATGGTCTCTATACCTTAATTATTTTGTAAGAAAAATTCATTAATTTTGATTAACTAATTCCATTTGTCTTATATTATTTTGTCTTTCAATGTGTTTCTGTTAGTTTCTGCATTCTTCTATCCTATAGGAAGATAGCCAGACACTTGCCTTCGGTTGAGCGCTATTCATGAAATCTTGAAATTTTTCCAAGAAGTCATATCATAAAATAGATATATGCAAAAAGGGAAATGCTATTTTAAATTGACTGATAAAATAATTATTGAAGTACATTCTCTCAAAATGAAACTTTTAAGAGTATCTTTGAATGCATCAAGAAGCAAATGAGTAGGTAAGTTCAAGAAGGTAAAACAAAATTTTAGAAGGGATAATTTCAGAAGACCTACTATATACCACATGGTGACTATAGCATATATTAATGTATTGCATGCTTGAAAATTGTGTATAGAGTAGTTTTTAAATATCCTCATCTCTCATCACACACACACACACACGCACACACACACACATACACACACAAAAAAACACACAACAATTATGCGCTATGTTCCCATCAAAACTTACATTGAAGTTTGGTGTTGAAAGGTACAGCTGCCTTTAAGAAGTTAAACTGTGGAAGAGAGATTAATGCTTTTCTAGTGGTGGTGAAGTTTCTTCTGTTGGGAATGGATTGGTTACCATAAAAATTGATTGTTATAAATAATCAAGGCTCCATTAATGAATGATTACTTCCTCTATATGTTTCACTGATGATATGTCCCAGCACCACGCACTTAACAGAAGCTGAGCAGATGTTGGGCAATGCTCTTGGACTGCCCTGCCTCTAGAAATGTAAGCCAAAATAAACCTCTATCCTTTTAAATTAGCCTCAGGTATTCAGATACAGCAACATAAAATGGACAAAGACAGTATGTGATGTATTATATCTATTAATTTACTTAATATATATATATATATATATATGTATATATATATATATATATATATATATATATATAGCAATGGCTAAATATGTTTATATGTGCAATGTACAATATGTTTTATATATAAAACATATTGTACAGAATAAATACATACAATTTTTATTTGTCAACTAAAATAATTTAAATAAATAAAAAAGCAACAAATGAGCAGTTAGTGAAGAAAAAATAAAATCATGAGGCAATAACAAAGTCTAACACTCGGCAGATGCATTTTATTGTTTTATGGATGCACCACTGGTTAGTAAAGAAAGAAAATGAATACTGGTATTAAAATGTAGGTTAACAACTGACATAAAAATATTGATATTTCTTTCAATGTTCCTCAAGGTGATTTTTGCTCATTCTGAGACTTACAATTATTTTACAAAGCTTTCAGAATTATTTATTAAAAGTAATTTTAATGCTGAAAAGTAATTTTCCCAGCAAAACAAATATTAAAATGATCAAATACAGTGATGACTTTTCCATTTTACCATTTTATTATTTGAGAAGTAAAACTATATTTACCTATTATGTGCTGTTTACAGAGAAATGGTGATAAATGGAAGCCTGAATCATTTCAGTTATCACAAACTTTTAAACATAAAGCATAGAAATTATGAAGTGACACAGGGGACTTGTTAAAAATGCAGCATTCAGGTATTTTAAATAGTAGGCCCTGTATCCAGTTCATTTGTATTTCTGATGCTACAATTTTGTAAGTAAATAGTAGCTCCCAAATGAAATATGACATATTATGTCTACTTTCATACAAATCATATATTTTCACACATAAAATCATGAAATGGGTTAAAACAAAATGAGTCTTTGCATGCAATTAATATAACCAAGTACAATGTTTAATGGAATTGTATAACCATGTATTTAATAATATGCTGCTAAAATTATTTTCATATTTATAGTGGCCTTTTATTGGTACTGTTCCATATAAACATGATTAAATAGCCTTTAAGTGGTTCAGAAAATTATACATTTCTGTGAAAAGGGTCAAAAATGGTCAGGAAAGCTATAGATATGACAATTATATTATGGTAACAAAACATTACCTGGACATTTTCTGTGTAAATAGTTATGTTTTCCATTGTTGAGGATTTAATGTCAATTCATACAATGTTTTTCCTATCATTAGAAAGACAGAGATTATGAGAAATAGAACCAGTGTACTTACTAGCATGTTCACTGATGAGATTGGAAACAGACTTCTCTTTGGAAGTACAGATGCAGAAGAGATGAACAAAATTGTTACATGGACTCTATAATAAAAAATCATTTGTACCAGTTCTCATATTAATTATTCCACCTAACACATAAGAACATATTTTTTCAGTAACATGTCTCTGTAAATGTTCACATCACAAAAATACAACTTTGAACAATATTTTGTGTTTTTATACTTTATATTAAATCAGAGTACCATTGTTCTGCTGTTTTGACCCTTCCAAGATTCCTTAGAAATAATGGAGAGGTTTGAGAACCTGTTAGGTTTTTAGTAAAAGGGTTTAATGAATGTTGCAAGAGGGTAATTTGCATGGAAATGCCTTTTTTTTTTGAAGTCTGGAAAATGTAACACAAAGAGAAAAGCAGGCAGCTTGTCTTAGTCCTGTGGACAATGTTTATAATGAACCGAAAAATAGAAATTTTACTATGGAATGGAATATCATAATCTTTTTCAATTTCTATGGGAGATTTTCAAGCAGATACATGTATAACAAAAGATACTTGAGATTCTTCTATTAAACTGAGAATTGGTGGGAAATACTTCATATGTTAATGGTATATGTAACCATTACTAATGACACAATTCTTTTGATATCATCATATTAAAAAAACAATACATTTACTATTAATTCAGACTATTTTCCTCGAGTATTCTTACTCTCCATCTATATGTAAATGCACAAATGCATGTAAGTATGTATTTTTGCACTGGCAGATATGTAGGTAGATGGCACAATGCTTCAGTTTAGGAAGAACATGTTTTGGGAAGTATTAGGAAGGCTAATTCATACAAATGAGATGTCTGGGAGAAATGTGAAATATTTCAAGTATTTCCCAAAACTGAAATCTTATACAAGTACCTATTTCAAAAATATTATTAAATATTTGCTAGAAACAATAAACTTGTGATATTCCTTGAATTTTACAAATTTTAAACTTATGCTTTATTGTTTATCAATTTTTTTAGCCATGATGTATTTTTTTAGGTTTGTATACTTTTTATTTATAAATGACAGCAGAATGCATTACAATTCTTATTTCATATATAGAGCACAATTTTTCATATCTCTGGTTGTTTAGGTAGTATATTCACATCAATTCTTATCTTCATAACTGTACTTTGGATAATAATGATCATCACATTCCACCATCATTAATTACCCCATACCCGCTCCCTTCCCCTCCAACCCCTCTGCCCTATCTAGAGTTCATCTATTCCTCCCATGCTCCCTCTCCCTATCCCACTATGAATCAGCCTCCTTATATCAAAGAAAACATTCAGCATTTTTTTTTGGTGGGGGGGATTTAGCCATGATGTATTTAATAAGTAAACCAAAGTATATTAATCTGTGCTATATATTAAAAGGTATCAGTTGACATGATAGTGTTTTTTCAATAAACTTTAGCTACTGCACACAAAACATATACACACACACATGCACATTTTTATATACAAACATGAAAAAATCATGAATCTTTTTAGCTAAAGATTAAACATAATAATAGAAGAATTTTGTCACAAAACCCTTTGTTTTTAAGGTACTTGCCTGTTGTTTATAACATCTGTTCTGAAATTTTACTATTGAAAGTCTTCACATGTTTCTACAGGCTTAAAAAAAAGGAAAAGGAAATCAGACTATTTGATATTTTTGTCATCTAGTTAGCAGAGGAACATTTGCAAGGATTAGTCCCCTTAGTATGTTGACACTCAGCCTACACTGCTTTTGATGTGACCTGAATGATGTTTTGCCAGCTGTTTGTTATGTCTGTTAGGGGCATGAATTGAAACAAACTGACCAAGTTGTAGTCCAAACAAAGGACCAAAAAAAAAAAATGAACTCAGACTGGCATGAGGGATCATCTGGAGCATGTATAAAGAGCAGTCTTTCTCTGTTATTTTCAGACTCTGTTACTGAAGCCTATAGTCTAAGAATTCTTTGATCCACAATACTTATCAGTTAACACCAGTGGTTAAAATCCAGTTTTACATGACTTATCATTTTCATGTATATTTTAAAGAAAATCCAGAGAGAAAACTCCATGGATATTTTGCTCTGCCAATAGAAAAGCAACCAGTAATAAGACAGTTAATGACTTAAGAATTTTATATCCTACTATGTTCTGCTATAAGAGTAAATTAAAAACAATGAAATGGTGAGCCCTTTCAATCACATGGTGCAAAGGATTAATTGTTGTTTTCATTTCTTGGGCTCCTTTACCTCTCTCCCATAATCATTATCATGTGAAGCTGCGAATACAAAGTCATCCCTGTTGGATCCTTTCTCTTATGAGCTCTAGGAGCCTTACATTCTCATCTGAATTTAGCTGTAATTATAATTGTGACTTGCCATCAATATCTCAAGCTTAAAACTTAGTTTGGACATGTGAACAAAAAAAAAAATAGACAAGCTGATGCTCAAGGATCCTTTGTGGAACATTTTAGGGCAATATTTTATTCATTTCTATTTGCTTTCAAAGAATGTGTCTCTGCATAACTTTTTACAAGCAAACTTCTAAGATTTTAAAATTGAAATGAAGTTGTCTGCAGTTCTCCATATCCCACACTCATGAAAAAGGTACAGATTAAATTCCAAATTGTTAGCTTTTTAGGATGGCAATGAACTAAACTTCAGGCAGACCTTTTTCTGACTTATGGATCCTAACCTCTTTCTTAGAGCATTTACTTTAGAAAAGTTACATCATATTTACATCTGTCTCTTTGAAATGTTTGTAAATCTTTTCTCATCATTTTCTAGATTTTAAATCCAAGAAATGTGTTTCTCACATATCTGGAAACCATGACTTTGAAGGGTAGCAATCTGGAGATAACACCAATATCTCTCAGTTAATATGGGGACCCCTTGGCAAATACAGATGGATGAATCACAGAGAACATTTATAAATCAGCAATTACTCAATGTATTCTACACATCTCCTTAATTAACCGACTTCCTCCCTAAATCCTCCACTATTTTTCACTAGCTCACCCTAATGCTTACCCTCCCACCCTTCACTTTTGTTTCAACTGAATTGAATTTAATTTCACCTACTGCACTAGCTTCTATGTGAGATGGAAAGTGGAAGTTTCTGTATTTAGTATTTTGAGTTAAATTTTGTTAGCAGATCTAACTTTCTTCTGCCATTAGGAATGTCTGAGGATTTAACTCTTAGTTGAACCTTCCTACAACATTCACTCAAGGATTGTTTAATAGTATTAAATCTAAAATAAATGAGGATTCTGCTGTAGTTAAGCACCAATCCAAGAAGTTTTGCCTGGTTAGAGATAATGCTTATTAAGGAACAGTAATAATAAATAATCTGTAAGTGATGAGTTTCATATGTAGCTCTGTCTGAGAATGGGAGTTTTATTGCATACCATTTAGGGACCACATGACTAGCAGACTAAAATACTGAAGGAATCCTAGTGCTATGTGCTGCCACCCAAAGTACTCTCTTGTGCCTAGTCTCTCATGTGGTTTCCAGTACAGTGTGATGCAGATGTTGGGAGACAGATCTGGGTGGCACAAGGGTTCTACCATGCCTCACATGCATGTGGTAGGACTGCGTGTCCTGTATCCTTGCTCATTATTAAAACACTGTTTTGGCAGGACCTTTTAATCTCAGGAGTTTGTGAATTCAAATCCAGAGACCCTGCTATTAAGGCAGTGTGAACATTGAACTTTGTGACACTATTCCAATGTTCCTTTCTTTTGCCTTCTTAAGAAAACAAAGCCATAGCTTCATTCAGGGTTGCTGTGAAATAGTCACAGGTTCCACAGAGTGGCAGAAGAGAGAAGCTGGCTCAACCTCTTCTTAAATGCTAACAGTTTTTTTTTTTGTTGTTGTTGTTTTGTTTTTTTCTGTTTAGTTGCATATTCACTTCACTTTTAGGACCCAGCAACATGATCAATTCCTGAAATTGTGCGGGGAATTTGCTACACAAATTTAGTTTTTTTCTTTGCTTTTTATTCTGCTGGTTCAGCATTTGGCTTGCTACAGTCTTCTGTATTTGTCCACTAGCTTTCTAGTTTCCAAGATTCTGTTCTGGATATATTTTTACTTTTCTCACTTTTTTTTTTTTTGAGTTTCAAATTAGGTTGGAAGAAAACCTTTACTATTTTGAGTCATTAATCCCCATGCATTTATTTGTTCTGTAAGACTCAATGAAAGGCTAGTTAAACTTATGGACTTTTTTTTTTTTTTGGTAGGGCTACAGATTGAATCCAGGGCATTGTGCATGCAAAGCAGGCACTCTATAAACTGAGCCATATCCACAGCTCAAAGTATGGACTTTTTAAAATAATGTTTTAATTCATGAAATAAAACAGAGGATTAAGGCAGAAAGCCACTGCATTTAACAGTTATAAAAATACTTAAAATAGTATTTTATATAAGAATAAATGTTTGTCTCCAATCATGCATTGATTAAAAACATTGGCTGGCAGATATAATATCATAATTTCAATGTTGTGATCAATATAACATGAATTAATGTATATATATATATATATGTGTGTGTGTGTGTGTGTGTGTATCCACATATAGAATAAAATGTTATATGAATCTACGTATGAATTTTCCAACAATATAAGCCAATATTTCTAATATGAGTAGAGTTTCTTTCCTGTCTATATAATTGAAGGAAAGATAATTTTGATTTAGACCTTCTAAGAAAACATATACATAAATGTGAGTTAAAATCCCTTTGAGGTCAGGTTCCCTGGTTATAAGCTTCCAATTTAGAGGGTGATCACAGGTATAGGAAATTGTGTTTCAGTGTTCCACCTTAAACTGGAAATATCCTAATTCTCCTTAAATCCATGAAAATTTAAAAAAAAAAAAACAATTTCCCACAATATTTGTTGAATATACTCTCAAAACACTGAAAATAATTTGTAGTCACTGCATGAAATGTTTCTCCAGTATTATAAAGAAAAAAGCTGCATAATATAAATATATTTAATGGGTAATATGAATTATTTTGAATGTGTTCATGTAGGCAGAAGGCTACCAGAATAAAGATGCAATGCTGATATTTAAACTGAATTGAAATATATTCTTGTTATTAAAAAAGGTCATGCTCCAGTTATTGAGGTAAGTGGGATGAGAAAAGATAACATGTTTTGAGGTTGTCATTACTCACATTGTGGAACTTCTAATGTAATACATTAGAAGACATGGAGCAGGATTTGCTGGTGCATGGGATTTTCCAAATGTGTGGGAAGAGCGACTTCTCTGAAAATTCTCTTACATTTATTTATTTTTCTTTCAAACAGAATCATCCTGAACAGATATGCTGCAGTACTGTATTTATCTTTGTCTGTCCCACATTTATATTATTCAAAAGAATAGGCATATGTGTTTTAACAAAATATATTTTATGTATACTTTTAATTAAATACATATAGCTAAATATATTTAATTAAAATAAATGGTTGAAATAATTTATTAAAACCTATAGGAATTTATTAGGAAGAATAAAAATGCATGAGGACTTTGATACAGTCAAAATTATTTTTCCTTTCTTCTTCTACAGCAAGTTTATCTAAACCTGGAAAATAATAGAAGAAATGAATGGATAAATTTCAGGTTAGGGTGAGGAAATCAACGTGGTTTAGCAATATAGAACAGGAAAATGCTCAATAGGGCCACTTATGCCTTAAGTACTTGGTCAGTGTTCTTGCAGACAACAGCCCAGAAAGCAAAGGCCATCTGGATAAGGTCATTTATCTTCTGGACCAAATGGGAGTTTCCTAGCAATAGGTAAGTGTGACACAACTGGCCTTATGAAATATGTAAAGCTAGGTAAAATGCTTTTCTTGTCTGCTAGTTCTCAGACCACCTTATCTGACTAAGAAAGAAGGCAGCAGCCAGCTGACAGTGGCAGGACTGCTACTCCTTAATAATTGGTCCTTGCTTCCCATGGATCTGAAGATCCATACACAATCCAGGGCATCCAGGATGGGCAAGAAGTATTGCTGGAGAGGATAACAACACAACAAGCTCCCACCAAGAAAGTGCTTCTCATCCCTTTATAATGACAGGGACTGGATGTGGAAACAAGTGTGGGAGATTGTACCACATCCAATGCCTAGCATGGGAGCTCTCTTTAATCCTAAAATTTCTCTCTGCTATTTAGTTTCATGTTGCTGCTATAACAAAGAGCCATGAATTTTGTGGCTTAAATCATGCAAAACTTTTCTGGAAGTCAGATTTCTTAAGGTGTTGCCTGCACTTCTGTGTTAGTTGACTTTTTTATGGCTGTGACCAAAGATCTGACAAGTACAATTGAGAGAAGGAAAAGTATATTTTATCTTAACATTTAAGTTTTTCAGTTCCTGATTGGTTGACTACATTGCTCTGGGCTCAAGTGAGGCAGAACATCATGGCAGAAGGGTGTGATGTAGGAATAGTATTCCACATGTGGTGGAAAAAAAGCAGGGAGTTAGTAAGAGTGAGAGAGAGAAAGAAGGGACCACAAAATAGAGGAACACTTCCAGAATATGCTCCCAATGACCCACCTCCTCTAGCTATGACCCTCCTGCCTACAGTTACCACCCATTTAACACATTCAAAATAGGATTGACTAATTAGGTTACAGCTCTCATAATCTAATAAATCCCACTTTGAATAGTCCTGCATTGACATGGGATATTTTAGGGGATGTCTCATCTTCAAATCATAACAATTACTTTCCTTTTGAAGGTTGTAAAAGAGAAACCTTCACTTAACTTTTCAAGCTTCTTTAGGCTGCCTGAATTTTGTTTAGTGTGTTCTCTTCCTTCAACTTCAAATTCCAAACTCTGTCTGTCAGCACATATCCTTTCCTGACATTTCATTGTCTTATAAAGTAATTAGATTTATGGTAAATCTACCCAAATAATCCAGGATAATTCATTCATCTCATAATTTTTAATTTATCACACCAACTAAGTCCCTTTTTCTGAATAATGTATTCACAGATTCCTGGGATTAATACTTGGACATCTTTGGGAGTTTATTGTGCATACTCTCAATTCTGAACCACAATATTTATGTCCATTTCACACGTAAGAAGACAGTAACCACATCTAAACATTACCAAAAGTCTTGACTCCAATCTCCAAATCTTAACAGAAAGTTCATCATCCAGAAAATCCTAAATATCATCATCTAATTCAGGAGCAGTCTGACTGCAGCCCTTTCTCAGGCATGATTTTTCCATATCTATGAACCCACAGAATAGAAGAAACAAGTGAACTGTTCTTAAGATATAACAAAAAATACAGTGGTAACCCAAGAACAAAATAATAGTTGAAGGCATTTTCATTCACAAAATATAAAATGTCCATGTCTTTAAAATATATGAATCATTTTGAATTCCTATCAGTAATGAAAAACAGTTGCTCTTGCTCTAATTTCTTGCAAGATTTGGCCATTTTCAGGTCTTTTAATTATCTTCATTTTAATAGGTATATAGTCATATCTTGTGATTATAATTTACAGTTCCATAACAACACATGATATAGAGCATCTTTTTATATACTTCTTGACCATGTCCAGGTCTTTTTCTGAGAAGTACCTGGACAGATGTATACATATTTTAAAATTGATTTGATTATTTTAAATTCATTGTTGAATTATAATAATATATTGCATTAATTTGTATTATTATTTATACATACAAAATGACTTATTTTCAAAAATCTGGTAATATGTATTTGCAATTCTATATTTTCAATACTTTTGTGTATGGCAGGCTTCAAGATCAAACACATGCACACACACACACACACACAAATTAAGAAAACAAAATTTTCCTCCAAGGCTGTGACCATTCAGATTTTTAAAAAATTCTTGCATAATTATTTTTCACACATTATGACTTTGATTTTCTATCTAAAATCATATCACCAAACAAATACTATAAATCTTCAAGAAGAAAACATAACTAGAAGTAGATACAACATTTTGTTAGTGAAATGCTTGCTATATTTTTCATCTCTAATGTCTCCAAAAGGAGCTCATGCATTACACAATGTGGCTAAATGTTCTGGATTATGAGAATTGTGGATTAATCCACTTGACAGATTAATGATTGGAATGGACTACAAGATGGTAACTATAGGCAGATGGGGCATGACTGGTGGAAGGAGGTCACCTGGGACCTGCGCTTAGAAACTATAATTTGTCTCTGAATCCTCTCTCTCCACTCTCTATCTCTGTGTGTGTGTGTGTGTGTGTGTGTGTATGTGTGTGTGTGTGTGTGTGTGTGTGTGTTTCTTGCTTCCAATAAGCTATGCCCTTCCACCATGATGTTCTACCTCATCTAAGGCCAATATCATTAGAATTAGCTAGCCATGGAATAAGACTTCCAAAATTGTGAGCCCAAAATAAACTCTTCATGCTATAAATTTTTCCTGTCATGTATTTTGATCACATTGATGGAAAGCTGACTAACACAATGATAAATTTGAAATTAATTCTCATGAAAGGGATAAGCTATATAATTTCTCTCTGGGTCAATTTTTTTTGACATATGATGTCTAATTTTCTGGCTGATTTGTTGAAAAAGCTGTCATTTTTCCATCCAAATATCTGCCTTTTTTTTTTGCCAAAGATCAGTTTACTATATTTGTGTAATTCTACTTATGAACTTGGTATTTTGCTCCATTAAGCTCTGTGTCTATTCTTTCATTAATATCATGAAAGCTTAGTAATAGTAAATTTATATAGTTAACCTAGTAGTCAGGTAATTTCAGTCCTTCAGTGTTACCTTCTTTGTAGTTTTCCATACAAACCTTTGAATCAGTGTGTTAGTATCCACAAAACAGTTTGTTTAGATTTTCATAGGAATTAACTTAAATCTATAAAGTAATTTTGGAATAACATTCATCCTATGAATATTGAATTCTTATTCTTCTATCAATAAACACAGAATAAATGACTAGTTTTATTTATTTAGATTTCCTTTGCTTTATTTCATCAGAATTAATACTGTATTCACATATAGATCTTGCAAATATTCTGTTAGAGATATACTTATGTAGTTTTTGATACCATTTTAATTTACTGTGCTAATAATAATTAAAATATTCTGGAGTATCTATTTTGATTTCAGACAAAAAGACTTCAGAACAAAGAAAATTAGTAGGGATGTAGAGAAATATTACAGATGTAGCAGAGTTAAGTCTCCAAAAAGATGTAATTACTTACCTTGAATTTTTTTTGTAGTCTGGCTTTCCAATTATAAACTATCATAGATTGTATTCTAGAGTAATAACATGGCATATGAAGGATTACCAAAAGATTGCTGTATTGAGAATTTAATCTAATTTAAATTATTATTTTTATCGTGTTATTAATTAAATCACCAGTATGTGTTAGTAAATAATATTGTGTAGTTCAAAGCTAATTTTAATAGATTTTCAGAACAATAAATAGAAGATCTTGGATAGAATTTTTAAATTGGCTTGTAAATTAACATGTTGTCCATTGAATAAGTAAAATTTGTATAAAATCAGTTGATTTTAGATGTTGTACATATAAGTTAGACATAGTAATTTTAAAGAGTATGTTGTGCAGTAACTAAGTAAATTATGTTTAAACAAACTTTAAGGAGTTTAAACAAGATTTTAGTTATGGCTTTTATTACAGTAGATATTACAAATAAAATGTAATGCTTAAAGCTATGGCAATAAAAGATACAAGATGACTTATTTTCAGAAATCTGGTAATATACATTTGCAATACTTTTGTGTGTGGCAGGCTTCAGGATCAAACACACACACACACACACACACACACACACACACACACACAAATTAAGAAAACCAGATCCATGAGAATGACAAGCATACGATCATTATTTATATCAAGCCAAACATATTATTTCCCAAAATTCCAACTATGACTCTTCACAACTTAATTTGAAACATTGAAAGTCAGAATTTTGAGTTAAATTTCTACCTTCATCTAGATTTGCAAATACATATATAATTCAAATTTCAGACTTCAAGAAGTCAAAATTAACCAGGCCAGGTGGCACAGTCCTGTAAACCCATTGGCTCTGGAGGCAGAGCTAGGAGTATGGAGAATTCAAAGCCAACCTCAGCAATTTAGTGAGGCACTAAGCATCTCAGCGAGACCCTGTCTCTAAGAAAATACAAAATAGGGCTTGGGATATGGCTCAGTGGTCGAGTGCCCCTGATTTCAATCCCTGGCACACTCCACCCTCCAAAAAACAAGTCAAAATTGACAATGATACTGCCATAATAAATTTAAAAATTCATGTGTAATCCTCTGTAACTTATAGTTAAAGTTCACATTTGTTACTGGAGTAATCCTTCAGATATGTGGAAAAATGTTTTCTGTAATATTATTGTTTCTCTAATCAAAGTGAGGATAATCCTCAAAAATATTTTGAAGATTCAATTACATGATATGTGTCAAATTTGTTATTATTTTAAATAGACCCACCTTAAAATAGATAGCAACTTTAAACAAAATTGAAAAGGAAGATAAAGAGAATTTAATACTAATTTCAAAGATAGAAATTAGTGAAAAAGAGAGTAAAAAGAGAGCTGCAGGGTAACAGTAATGTGACAATAATAAACAATCTTCTTTCAGAATTAAAAAAAATCACTCTGGAAAATGCTGCATACTTTGAAGATTCTGTGACCATTTGGTGGTAGGTAGGAGCGAGTGGGCGGCTCTCCAGGTTTCTCTACACTGAAGTTGTAAAGGTGGTATATTTTTGGAATATGCAAGAAAATTCTCTTCTTAGCTGTACTGTTCATACTGTTAATCTTCTAAAGAAATCCAACTGTTACTTCTCTTACTGCCAACATACTTAATTATTATTGCATAGAGCAAAACAATGATAAGATCTTAACAAAACAGATGGCTCAGTATTGCCAAAGAACTTATGTTTTTACCATGAAATTTTATGGTACAGAAAACAATTTTGTTGAAAATGTCCAAAATAAACCAGCATACTATTATAATGCCTATATGCATTGTTGTGGCTAAAGTACTTTAACATCTTTTAGTACTTTAATATCTTTTCATATTTCATAATTATGATTTACTAAGCTCTTAATAAAAATCATTTAAAGGATATACAAATCATTTCTAAATGATGACATCATTAAGAATACTTGCTTGGTACTGGGTGTAGTCAACTTAATTGCATATATTTTCTTTACATGATTGCATGCTGTATTGGAAAATCAACCTGTAAGCTGGAATTTCTATTCAATTAGTTTGGATTAGTTTGCAGGATTATTTGGGTTTATTGTCTCTATTTGTCATGCTAATTTCTAACATTTGATTAACAATTGAAAGAGAAATAATAATGTTACTCAAGATCATCTTTAGGAAAGATGTTAGCATTAGCAATATTTAGATTGATAAGGCCTTGTTTTTCAGATTATCACCACCTAATGGGGGAGATTGATGTATTAGTTGAAAATGGAAATTTAATAACATAAAAATGAAGTCAAACATAAAATTTAGGAAGCTCAAAAAATGGGACTTAAAAGTCTAAATAATGGGAATAGAAAAGATTTTCACCTATGTACAGTGAAAAATTAATATTTTAGAGAGAAAACTAAGTGTTATCAAAGCAGAGATAAGTGGAAAAGGAATTCCAGTCTGTGAGGCTTGCATAAGCTAAAGCACGAATACATTATAATGTATGGTGAAGCCAGTCAGACACAGACATGCAGTACTTAAGGAGCAGAATGTTGGGAGATAAAACCGAAGAAGTATGTTGTGTTGAGTCACATTAGAACCTTGTTTGACATATAAACTGTTAAAAGTTATTATCGGTGAGAAAGGTTAATGGTTGTTTATGGAAGAGTGAAATAAATTCCTTTTCTATAACATGAAAAAAGATTTTAAGGGAGATATCATTGGAATCATAATAGATCTCGTGTTTGTCCATAGAGATATATGCCTGCTTCCATGATCAGTTAATGAAAGAATAATACCATATTAGGCATATGTATGATAAAGAGTTGTTGATAATCTTCATCTTAATTTTTCAAATTTTAAATTATTGTCATTATCTTTTTTAAATGTAATTGAAAATGAAGCAAACATATTTAGACTTAAAATAAGAAATCTAAAATAAAAGTGTGGGTTATATATGCATGTTTTAATTCTTATTAATGTTATCATATTAGAAATTGCATTCAATTTGTGCTTTATTTTACTCCGCACAGTTTTCTAAGATCAACCATATTACCAAGAGTCTTAATCAGGACCTATGGTTATGTCACATTTTGACATCACAGGTGCCCAACTCATTGCTGTTATGAATTTGCTTCAGAGTGAATAGCGGAGGTGTCATGATTTCCCTGGTCATAATTATGGTCATAATGAAGACCAAGTATATATCCATATGGGAACTTGTGTACAGTTTTGCTAAAGCAGATACCAAATGGAAGAACTGATTTTTTAAAGGTAAGAAACATTGTAAAATTGTCTAAGTATTGCCAGTTTGATCTCCAGATTGGCTATACAAGCTCCATGAGGCCATAGTCAACTGTGTATTTACAGACTTTGATATTATCTTACTTTTATGTTTAGGCAACTATAACAGATTAAATAGATCTTGTGGTTAGTTAGAATTATTTTTCCTTTAATGCTACTGAAGCTAAGTGACAAAATTAACATTTGTGTTTGTGTGTGATGCATGTATTTAATGTGTGTAGGCTTAGACACATATATGCATTAGTCAATGTAAATTTTTTGATTAGTTGCTCAAAATATTACAATGATCTTGACATATCATACATTTGATTCAAATGGGGTTTGAATTCTTATTTTTCCACGTGTACAGATTGAAGGATCACATTGGTTATACAGCCACGTTTATACATACAGCAATACTAGTGTCTGTTGTATTCTGCTGCCCTTCCTATCCCCGCTCCCCTCCCCTCCTCTCCCCTCCTTCCCATCACCTCTCTCTACCCCATCTATTGTAACACATTTATCTCTCTCTCTTTTTACCCCCTCACACCATCTTATATGTAATTTTGTATAACAATGGGGGTATCCTACATATTCCATGCAATTCCCCTTCTCTCTCCCATTCCCTCTCACCCTGTTTAATGGTAATCTTCTTCTCATGCTCTTCCTCCCTGCTCTGTTTTGAGTTGCCCCCCCCCCATTATATCAAAGAAGACATTTGGCATTTGTTTCTTAGGGATTGGCTAACTTCACTTAGCATAATCTGCTCTAATGAAATCCATTTCCCTGCAAATGCCATGATTTTGTTATTTTTTCGTGCTGAGTAATATTCCATTGTGTATAAATGCCACATGTTTTTATCCATTCATCTATTTTAAAAACGTCAACTGGATTTTTTTTTGGTATTATTTTTCTGTACTTCTCTTAGTAATGTGTAAAATTACATATGATGCTATGTGGATTTCAGGTTACATGTATATCTTTTCTATAATCTATGTTGTTTGTTAACTCCATCTATATTGTTTTATGTTGAGCATTTATGGTAGCTTTGAATGAATTCAAACCCATAGAATTTTAACTTACAGTTTGGACTTTAAGTTCCTTTCTAATATGATTCTCCTTAAGATGACAGAAAGAGTTTTCTATTACATTTTAACTTTGTCTTTCCTATTTAGATATCATATTCACCTGAAGGACATGTTTTAACATGGCATAAAAACATTTATTTAATTCTATATAGTAGACCAGTTTTAAAGCAATAAAGTGACCTCTGACTTGTAATGTTTCATTGATCTCCTATTTAGTTGTCGTAAGTGACTATATTGTTTGCTGAACACTTAACTGTATTCTTTTTAATTTTTTTTTATATTTATTTTCATTTATTTAAAACAAATTGTTCTTTTAGTTATACATGACAATAGAATGTTTTTTGACATCTTATACTTACATGGAGTATAACATCCCATTCTTTTTTATTTTATTATTTGCTCAAGACAATATATTGATCTTGACATATCATACTTTTGATTCAAATGGGGTATGAATTCTCGTTTTTCCACATGTACAGATTGCAGGAGCACATTGGTTATACAGCCATGTATATACATACAGTAATACTAGTGTCTGTGTATTTTGCTGTCCTCCCCATCCCTCTCCCCTGTATTCTAATATTCATTTCTCTATTCCTTTCCTAGTATCACCTGTTTGTCAATGTGCTTATTCATGTGTATCTATTATGTATGTATGTGTGTATATGTGTGTGTGTTCATTTATTTTCATTACTATTGGTTTTTAACCTATTTTATCATATATATGGCAAACTTTCTTTCCTCGTTTTTAAAAATTATAAACTGACACAAACTGCAACCTTTTTTCTTGAATTCTGTGTGTGAATTTCTTTAACTAAAATTAATGGACTGAAAATTGTAATTGTATTTCTAGATTACTGAGAAGAGCTGCATCTTTAATATGTTTATTCATTATAAAAAAATGAGAATACTAGATGTATATATGTATACTACATTTACTTTTTAACCACATTTTAAACTTATCTTCAAAAAGATAAATTTACCTTTAAAAAGACACTCATATTTGAACAATTACATATTCAGAAGATTACCGTTAAGTGAAAAGGATAACACATTGAAATTTTCTATTTCTGTCTCCCCATATCAATCAAAAGTAAGTTCAAGTTATAAATTATGTTATTGAAATACTCTATTTCATGACATAATTTGTGTATGTTGTGGTGTGGAAATAAAAACAGTTCATGTATTGATAAAATGATCCCTAGTGTAGCAATGTTTAGAGGTGAAAATATGAGATTTTGTGAGTTATACCCTCACCAACAGATTAATTCATTAGATGGATTATTAATGTGAATGGAGCACTGATGATAACCGTAGCAGGTAGAGCATGAATGGAGAAGGTGGGTCACTGAAGACATGGAATTGCGCTATATCTTGTTCCTTGCTCCTTCTTGTCTCTCTACTTCCTGAAATCCATGAGCTGAACAGATTTCCTCTATCACACCCTTCTGTTACAATGTTTCTGCTTGGAGCCAGCCAATCATGCACTGAACTTCTCTGGAAACTGAGCCCCAAATAGAAATTTCCTTTCTAAACTGTTCTTTCCAACTATTTTTAGCATACTGATGAAAAACTAACTAAAACATAATTTGATATCCAGAGGTGGAATTGTTGCTGTAATATATCTGACCATGGGATTCAGAAGTCTTTGGAACTGGTCTGAAGGAGCAGTTTGGGAATTTTAGAGATGAAAGCTGGGGAATACTTGTATGATGTAAGCAGGGTTAATATTTTATTCTGGAGGGAACTCAGAACACCAGAATGAGGACAGTTATGTAGACAGTAAAGATTGTGCTCCTGGGTTTCAGAGCATGAATGACAACTCTATTAGGAATTGGATTTGAGGCTATTCATGTTATATTAAAGTAAAGAACATGTTAATGTTTTTTTTTTCATTTTCCTGAGAATTTGTGTAGGGCTGAAATTAAAACTTAAAATTCTGAATTTAAAATTCCCCATCAATTGATCTGGTGAAGAAAAGGTAAAGGTGGTGTGGAATTCAGGAGATTTCATGGTAGCTTTTAATTAGGCCTATTGTGAGAACTGAGAGTAGAAAACACAGAGGAAAACTTTGAAATACTTGCAGTTTCACACACACAAAAAAAAGTATAAAATCTGGGCTCAAGAAATTGTGATTGTTGAAGATATTAGAGTCGCCAAGAAGAAACTAAGTACTTTGCAAATGTACAATAGGAAAGACCCATGAAGCTATCTCAGGAATCGTCAAGACCTCATTCATCCCCATGGCAAGCTCAAGGGTATAAAAGTGAAAGCTGGTGTAGAGGCTCAGAGGTAGAGCATTCACCTAGTACGCACAAGGCACTGGGTTAGATCCTCAGCACCACATAAAAATAAATAAATAAATAAAATTAAGGTATTGTGTCCAACTACAACTAGGGGTAGGGGGAGAAATTAAAAGAAAAGAACAAAGGTGAAAGTTCCTTCTTGGGCTCATGGGAGACATTCTGCTCACACAGAGATGCCTAGGAAGCTGTTTCTATAGAATTTATTTTACTGTATTCAGCTACATTGATGCTCAGGTGACACTGCAGCAATGGTTTAAGGGAGTCCAGCTACTGGTAGAGCTGACAACAGACATTAGCATGAGGTGCTAGTTCTGCAGGAATACAAAATTTTGGATTTAGAAGATAACTGAGGATTCCAATAAGATTTTAAAGGGAGGCCTGGGAGGACAGACAATGTGAAGCATTGTGTGAATCCCTGTGGGCGGCTGTTCAAAAGGCAATGCATAAATTTGTGAAAAAGAAGCCTGAGTATCAATGGAAATCTCAGGAACTAGTAGCGGCCAGGAATGTGGAACATCTTCCAAGAAAAGCTATAAGCAGTGAACAGAGTCAGGCTGAGAGAGAGGTCATGTGGGCTGAAGCCAGTGAGGTCAAAGAAATTGAGCTGCCCAATTCCTTTGGAGCTCTCATCTCAACACCTTGTGCCACAGATGCTGGACAAGAAGCTATAGGACCTAATATTTGCTTTGCTGGATTTCAGACATGCTTTGGTCCTATTTATTCTTTCTATGTTCCTATTCCTCTCTTTTGGAATGTGAAATTTACTTTGTGCCATTGTATATCGGATGTGTAAAATTGCTTTTGATTTTTAAAGTCAAGAGTGTGGCTTAAGTCTCCTAGGAGACTTTGGACTTGGAATTTAGGGCAATGCTGAACTCTTGAAAATGGACTAAACACATTTTGAATTATTAGATGGGCATAAACTTTTGGGTGCCTGGGGCAAAAATCTTATGGTTTGGATATAAAAAGCTCATATGTTGGATAAATAATCCCCAATGTAGCAATGTTAGGAAGTAAAAAGTTTGGATTATGATAGTTAAAACCTCTTTGGTGGATTAATCCATGTGATGAATTAGTAATCTGAATGGACTACTGAATGAGAATTGTAAGAGGATGGGGCATGGATGGAGGAAGTATGTCTTTACAACCATGGCCTTTGGTTTAGTCAACTTTTTCATCACTATGACCAAAAGACTTGGTCAGAAAACCACAGAGGACAAAAAGTTTATTTGGGGCTAATGGTTTCAGAGGGCTTAGTCCATAGAAGATAAACTGCATAGCTGGAGGTTCAAGATGAGGCAGAAAATCTTGGTTTAAGGGCAGGCAGAGGAAAGCAGCTCATGACATAGCAACAAAGAAGAAGAGAGTCCTCTGTTCACCAGGACCAAAATGTAACCACAAAGTTCTACCCCAAGTGATTTACTTCTTCCAGCCACACACTACCTGTCTCTAGTTACCAACCAATTAACCCATATCAGTGAATTAATCCAGTGATTAGGTTGAGTCTAATAAGGGTTAATAACTCAATCACATCACCTTTGAAAATTCTTGCATTATCCCACATTTAAGTTTGGCGGGGGCTGCCTGTAGTCTTTCATTTCTCTTCTATTTTAATATTCTTGTACAGGTATATTAAACTGAAATTTCAACACTGAAATGATTTTATTTTTTAATATAAAAAGAAGTTAGTTTTCCTCTTTAAATACCCCCAGGTCTGTTTAAGTTCTGTTTCAGTACTTAATGCCCAATCAAAAATATCTATGAGGCACTCTAAGAAGATTCATTTAAAAATTGGAAAATATGCACAAATGTGGCTGGAGTACTGGTAAAGAAAAATGTAATAACTATCTGAAGTAATTATAGGAGTCATTGGTTATCCTCAGAAAATAACAATATGGACTTTCTTAAATACTATGCTTTTGAAGCTGCTGAAACACTCAGGGTTATCAATGTATTTATAACTAAGCTTCCTGAGTCAACAATAAACCAGAAGCCTGGCAAAGGAGACTGGAAGATGTAGTTTGCTAATTTCTAACACCAGAAATATACTAAAGGATATAAAAGGACAACTGTGGCAATGAGATAAAATAATTCACTATTTTTTTCAGGTATAGTATTCAAGAATATTTTCTTTCAAAAGATGATCTTTGTATGGTATTTACATTATGAAGATTTGAATGCTTAAGAATTATCATTATTATTTTATTTTGTTGGGCATAAAATCATGGTATATGGGTCTTTAATCAATGTTTTGGAAATATTAATTAGTTTTCTCAGATTTTGAACATTGCTTGATAAATTTGAGATCATTAATTTTTTTTACTTCTTTGTAGATAAAGACTAAGGACACTATACAAATTACTTTTAATTATAATGTAATTTAAGTTCTCTATGTGCTTAAATCCCCTGTCTCCCAGTACCTTTTGGTTGCTTGATGTTTGCTTTTAACTAGAGTTCTTACATTTTTATTTTTGAAAATTTAAAGCTTTACACTTGCAAGTTCTTCTACAATTCTACTTTATTGTATACCCTGACTCTATTAATTTATTTGATTTTGGCATTTTTTACACTACATTGCAAACCTGCCAACTTATTTCCTTGTTATTTTATTTTTATTTTACTTTGTGGGGCAGAGACTCACTGCATTGCCTAGGCTGATCTTGATCTTCTGGGCTCAAGGTATCCCCTCTTCTTAGTCTCCCAATTAGCAGGGACTACAGCTCTGTGCTACCGTTCTCCATGCACCAGCTTATTTTAAAAAATTTACCATCTTTCCTTACCTTTCTAATAATATCCAGTTGAATAATTTTTAGCTCAGCAATTTATTCTTTAGTAGAATTAACTTCCCTACTGAACACAGATTGGTGATTTGTTGTTCTTGTTATAGATGCTGTTACTAAACTATTTAAGTATTATTTTTTGTATTTTCTTTCTTTTTTTCTTTAATTTGTAGATTCCTTCCTTGCATCCCCTTTTCCCTGTAATATTATTTATTATGTGTATTGAAATTATTGTTCTATACCATTTACTTCTTTCTCTCTCCATTTTTATCATGCTGCTATTCTATGCTTGAATTATTTTTTAACATTTGTACTCATGTTTTACTGATTCTCTTCATCATTTTCCACTGGGGTCATCAGTTAATTTGATTCAATGCTATTTGTCAAAGGTGCAATATCCCAGTTCATAATCTGTGCATTCCTCCATTAGGAAGGAGAGAGAAAAAGCAAGACAGGTGAGAGAGAGAGAGAGACAGAGATAGATAGATAGAGAGATAGATAGAAATAGAGATACTTAGAGAGACAGAGAGAGAGAGAGAGAGAGAGAGAGAGAGAGAGAGAGAGAGAGAGTTTTAGGAATAGATATATTCAAGGTAAAGAGTCACTAAATGTTAAAGTCAGCACTTAACTAGTCTTTACTTTTCAAAGTCCTAAATCCATTCCTCCAGCATTTGAAAATTCTCTCTACCACTATTCTAACAATTGTTCCCCCACCCAAGTGATGGTCCTAAGCAAGGTTGGAAAGGGAGAAATTACAAATGGCTATGACTCCATCAGTTAGTGGCCTTTGTTTCAACTCCCACTAAGCTGCACAATGTTGTGGTATCACTATCTCTTAAAATATGTTTATTGTAATAAAAACAGTGTCTCTGGTTTAATTCCTAGGTCCTTGATCCACTTTTAGTTGAGTTTTGTGAGTGGAGAGAGATAGGAGTTTAATTTCATTTTGTTGCATATGGATTTCAATTTTTCCCAGCACCATTTGTTGAAGAGCCTATGTTTTCTCTAATTTACATTTTTGGCACCTTTGTCTAATATGAGATAACTGTAATTATGTGGGTTAGTCTCTGAGTCTTCTATTCTGTACCATTGGTCTTCAAATCTATTTTGGTGCCAATACCATGCAGTTTGTGTTACTATTGTTCTGTAGTATAGTTTAAGGTCTGGTATAGTGATGCCACCTGCTTCACTCCTTTTGCTAAGGATTTCTTTAGCTAATCAGGGTCTCTTATCTTTCCAGATGAATTTCATGACTGCTTTTTCTATTTCTTTGAGAAATGTCATTGGAATTTAATTGGAATTGCATTTAATCTGTATAGTGCTTTTGGTATTATGGTCATTTTGACAATATTAATTCTGCCTATCAAAGAACAAAGGAGATCTTACCATCTTATAAGGTCTACTTTAATTTATTTCTTTAGTGTTCTGTAGTTTTCATTGTAGAGGTTTTTCACCTCTTTCATTAAGTTGATTCACAAGTATTTTTTTATTTTATTGAGGCTACTGTAAATGGGGTATTTTTCCTCATTTCCCTTTCAGAGGATTTGTCTCTGATATATAGAAATGCCTTTGATTTATGGGTGTTGATTTTGTATTCTGCTACTTTGCTGAATTCATTTACTAGTTCTAGAAGTTTTCTGGTGGAATTTTTGGGTCTTCTAGGTATAGAATAATATCGGCAGTGAATAGTACTACTTTGAGTTCTTCTTTATCTATCCATATCCTTTTAATTTCTTTTGTCTGTCTAATTGCTCTGTCTCACATGGAAACAAAGTATACAATGTCTTTCTTTAATATTCTATTTTAAATGATCCTTATTACAATAGGATTATATTTTCACATTTGAAATATCTCTGTTACAAATCCTTCAATCTACTGGTAAAAGTGAAATACAGGAGGATAAAATTTTAAAAAACAATTAACAAGAAAGCAAACTAAGAACAAAGGGAAATTTTTAGTGAAATCCTAGTTAATGTCCAGTGTTGTGAATAAATTATTGAACTTTTTTTAGCTTTTTTAAAAGTCTATTTTGTTACTCCAAATCTCAAGATTCTTAAACAATCAATTTATTTAAATTATTGTGAAATCAACTTCAAATTGGATGACTTAATAGAACTTATCCAGGGAAAGTCTTTTGAAAACAGATCAAAAACATTTTTTTTCCTCAACATGAGAGAATTCTGTATTTTTCTAGCTACAAATTGCATTCTTGTTAATTCTAAATTGTTAAAGATAATTTTTATTTTGCTTTTCTCTGCACTTTGTCTTTAGGAAATCTTCATTAAGTATAAAGAAATCGGTGTTGTATATTTAAAAAATACATGTAAACACTTTAGCTTGCTAATGGTATGTGTGAGCAGATAAGAGAATAACTGCTGTGAAATAAACTTGAACAGTAATACAAAAACAAGAAGGAGAAGAAAGGGTCGACTACAAAAACTGATTCTTTTCTTCCTTTCCTAGAGGGAGATAACACATGGAGAAACTTTTCTTTCACTCTAACTGGTGGGGTTCCTCAGTGTGATGGATGTCTCCAATTCCAGACAATATTATAGCTAGTAGCTCAGCACCGCTCTGCTCAGCAGTGAAGGCAATGCAATGTGTTTTCAACTGGCACTCTAGGAAAGCTGAGATTTTTCTTTTTATATATCATTTATAAATTGTTGCTGTAACTCCATCAAACAGTAGTCTTTTAAAACTTAATGAGGATAAAAAATTGTGTGTATGTTCACATGTATGTGTCTGTGAGAGAGCGTAAGCGTATGCTTAACAATTTATGTTTCTCGGAAGTTGACAGGAGCAATAATTCAAGCACTTGAATATATTATATTTTGATGCTGTATTTCTTATTTCTTTGCAAGCATTTTTATTTGAAAGTCTAGACTTATGATGAAATATTCACAAAAATATTTTAAAATCTTTATTTTAAATTATGAAATGTTATTACATCACAATTATTTGAAATCACAAGTACTCCGGCTATTGTCTTGGATTGCCAGATTTAGCATATAGAAATATACATCATTAGTTCTTTTTTTAATTTCAGATAAACAATGAATAAGCTTGAGTTTATGCCTGTCCCAACAATTGCATCCGACAACTTATACTTAACAAATATTTTTTGTATATTTCAAATTCAGATTTAGTTATTGAATGCTATATTTTATCTGGCACCGCTAATATTATCTAACCGGGATTTTACTTTCATAAAGCATCATTATGAGGAAAATATGAATTGGTTTAACATTTATGTATGAATACTGAACAAATACTTAGGTAGATTAAATAGATTCTTGAGAATGCCAAAGCTGATTTTTTTTTCCTGCCTTTTTATTTCAGTATAGCCAAGCAGTGCACAATGTTCCTAAAGGTCAATTGGCAACTCTACCATCTGCTCTGGGTCCCTAGAATAATCTCTTGCTGAGGTGCCAATACACATGAGCACATGTTGTTTTCACAAAGACCCAAATCTTATATTGTATTCTTATTTGATCCCCACTGCGAATGCCAGTAGAAAAGTGTCAGTAATGGGGCTTGTGGCTGAATTCTGGATGGTCGTTATGCTGAGTGCTGCCAATCTCAGAAATAAAGATTCTTCTGTATTAAAATAAGATGAGATGAAATACCGGAATCCATGTGAAATGGAAAAATAGGCAATGCATCTAGATTATTTTTTCCCACCTGTTTTACCAGTCTCCAGGTTCTGAGTGTGTTAGCTGCTGAAGGCTCCCAGATGCAGCCTTCTCAGGAGAATATACCTGGGAAGGCAGACATGCCTAGAAGGATTGTGTTTCCTATCCTCTTAAGTTATTCACTGTCAATTACTGACCCATAGTAGGGTGCAAACTATCAAAGTGGGACAACTTTATATTATAATTAATATATTTAAGCTCATGATTTTAACTTCAGGACAAACAGTAAATGCATGTGGCTTTTTCTCCTTATCTGTTCTCACAGGTTTTACCGAAGTTCACTATCTCTACAAATAACTTGCTCACAGTTCTTCACCTCAAATTTTGGATTTGGTAGATCTCAAGCATTTACAGATCTCAAGCCACTATACTATTATTACAAATAAAATCATTTATCTAGATAGAATTAAATGAGACAGCCAAAGGATTGTCTGTTGAGTGTAAAATTATATGAAAAATTATATCAGTAATAAATATACCTACTAGCTCTTCATGGCACAACATAGAAGAATAACCCAGAAATCTTTCACTCTAATAAACCTGAAAACCTAAGAGAAGCTAAGAGTGAACAACTAGTCATCTTTACTGTCTAAGCCAATCCTTTTTTCATAGTATCTTACTTAACAAACAACTATAAACTTCCAAATACATTGGTTTCTATGTTGCCAGAAATCTTGGAAGTGAGAGAACCATAGTGATAGCATGCCTTGTTTTTCAATCCAAGGATAAGTTAGTATCATAAGTTAAATATATTTCAGGAGATACATGTGAAAAAGGTACTATATCAGGAAAAAATCTTCAGTCCTTAATGGAAAATACAGCAAGGAACCAATTACAAAAGATAAAATCACAGTATCACTAAGATAAAACACACTTCCATTCATTCTTTTTAAAATATATATAATAGTAGAATATATTTTGATATTATACATACATGGAGTATAGCTTATTTTAATTAGGATCCCATTCTTGTGGTTGTATATGATGTGGAGTTTCACTGGTTGTATATTAATATATGAACACAGGAAAGTTATGTCCAATTCATTCTATTGTTTTTCCTATTCTAATTCATCTACCTTCTGTTCAGTAATACATGCATTTTTAGTTATAGGTAATTGAATTCTGAATTGTAATCTAGTGCACAGTGTAATATGATGTATATTTTTTTATTTGGTATTTCTTTAGTGTCCAGTCTCAGGCAGAACTGGTGAACCTCTGGAAACTGGCAACCTAGCAAGGCCATTAACTAGAGCCATTGCAACTGAGCACAACATAATACCAATATTTTCTTCAGATAATTCCTGATTGGAAAACACACTCTTAACAGCTAATCTCACAAACCTGGACTGCAGCTACACGTGGAGTCTAGCAGGGTCAAAGAATCCAAAGCATCAGCCTTTTCAGATTCACAAGGAGAACTGGAATGTCTTTTTAAATTTTTAAATTTTTTTTAATTAGTTATACATGACAGTAGAATGCACTTATACACTTTGATATATCATACATAGATGGGATTATCATTTCTCATTTTTCTGAGTATACATATTGTAGAATCACACTGGTCATACAGTCACATACATACATAAAGTAAGAATGTCTGTTTCATTCTACTATCTTTCTTATCCCCACATCCCCTGCCCTCCCCTTGGACTGTCTTATGTAGTTGTTTGATTCAGCCCAAATACTTGTTAGCCATCAGCATCCCCTCCCCTGACAAACACATTCCTATGAGCAGAAATATTCTACATTGTTTAGGGGAGGGATGCTGTACATTGTGTTGAGTGTGCATGGTTTTTTTTTTTTTTTTTTTTTTTGTCCTAAAACACAAAATAGCACCTGGGGGCTATAAACACCAACTCTTCCAGAGAGATTGTTCTAAGAAGCCTATAGTCATTTAATGCCAACTAACATCTTTGGACACTTATCCAGCAGCTTTTATGAAGATCCAGTGCCTTTTGGTGAGCACCAAGTGTCTAGCCTGTTTTAAAAGGTCAGTTTTCCACTTAGTGTTTCTTGGCATCAGCATTTTATATCAAAGTTTTGAGCCTTACATTATGTTAACTATAATATTAGAATTAATACTTTTGAATTATTTCATAAATATAAGGGATCCTGATTTTCTTTTCTTGAAGTTGTTCTTTGGGGAAAACATTGTATGCATTCAAACACATTTGTGTCAACAATTCTCTCAATAGAAAATGTAAACTGCGTATCCAAACATTGCTCTATTGTCAAAGGGACAAAAATTCTAAATCTTCTAGTTGGTTCAGACTACAATATCACCCTCCAAATAAGATTTATGACTCCACTTGGGACTTGCATTACTGGGCAGTCAGGAAACTTTCCTAAGAAAGGGGAACATGTATCTAAGTCACAACAGAGTTCTGACAGATTTTCTTCTAGAAAGGATGGGAAGATTGAGAGTAACCTTAAATCCCCTTAAGACTCTTTTGATGGGAACCAGTGAAGCAAGTTTAAGGTAATGTCATTTTCTGCTGCTTTATCAGTACTATCTAAGACAAATTTCACCTTCTAAGCTGCAATATATCAGCATTTTTAGTGACAGTGTAACAAATCGTCCCAAATAGAAAGTTGTTCAAATTGCTTTACCAAAACAATTTTTTTTTCTGGTGGTATAAGAGACAGATAGGCTGTAATCATTCATTGTGATTTAAATACTTTTTTAATAGAAAAAGAAAACATTTAGAAGTCACAGATTGCTGAAATTTTAGCACATATATTCAGCTGTAGCTATATATCCTGTAGGTGAAAGATTAGCCTGTTTAAATATTCAGTGTACCATTTCCTTCATATTAGATTCAGAAAAACCTTACTCCATGTACTCTTTCTGATTTCCTCCTGAGTATGATTCATGTTAATTACTAGCTTTAATATAGGTTAGGAGGGAATGTATAAGACATTAAATCCAACGTAAGACACAGTACTTTTACCCTTTTCTATACTCATTTTCTTTTTTATCTATTTTTACACTTTTGTTATTTTGTGTTTTTAACTGGCTATGACAATGGTTCGGAATGTTAAAAAGGCATATCCTGGTTCAATGTCAGATAATTATAACTTTCTCTGCTAGTGATCAACATACAAGCTTAATATTAACCATTTTCATATTTTCTTTTTGACTTTGCTGGAGGTAATAAGATATCAATGTAAAAGTCTTGTTTAATATTAATGAACAGAGTTATATGAATATGCAAAGCCCTTCATGCTCCTAGTGCAGAACAACAAATAATATAAAGGAATTCTTACCTGGTATTATCTTTTCTGCAGTTAAATGGTATTTCAAAATACAGTATTCTCCTGTGCATGAAATATCTAATACAACTCCAAAATATTTTATAATGGCTAAATGCAGTTGAATAAGTAATATATAATGCATTAACCTTCACAGTGAATGTTTTTGATTTTGAGTTTGGTCAAATGGGCTTTTTCGAATAGGGAATATCTCTGCTTTACAAAGCTTTTTCTTCATAGTCATTGAAATATATATTCTAGGTTCCTCTTTTGTTTAAGCAGAAGAATGGCCATCATAAAATGTTTTCTAATCCCTCTCCCATTCTGTTTGTGTTCTGTAATTTTAAAAATAATGATGTAATAGAGGTTAAAGTATTCCCACCAAATGATTCAAGTACTACGTTTCTTATCAGTAATTATTTCTTCAAGGTAAGAGATTACTCCACTATTTTGCCAATAAACCCAATCTTGACATTTTGTAAAATGTAGGTATCAGATAATAGGATTATATCACAACCGATAATGCAAAATTTAAATTAAAATATTAGATTAAATCATTCTCTTTTTCCCCAAATATACTCCAAAATACGTTTTTTTGGTAACAAGCTGTTCCATCTCTCTCTTAAATCTTTTAAAACCTAGTCTTTCCAAATAATTGATAACACTCTTTTTATCATTTGAAACTGCTTCTCCTGCAAATATTTAGTAAAATGTGTACTGTTCGATATTCATAGTCAGGATACTGCTGGTATCAGTGAACACAATTCTTCTCCAGATAGGTAAAACAAAATGGAACTTAATTAGCTCATATCTTTGAAATCCTGAAATAGAGCTGTGTGCAGGCACATATAGACCTTGCTATTCAAAAATTGTCTTTTCTGGTGGATCCAACATGGTGGCGGGTGGAGAGGCAGCGCTTTCGATACCCTCTCAGTGATGGGGTCAGAAAGACACATAGATACGCTTAGATTCTACCAACCAAGAATCTCCTAGCAAAATTCCACTGAAGAGAGACCAGCCTGGAGCTACTAGGATTTTTTTGAAGTGACAGTTTGCCCCAGATGAGCTAATCTCTACAACAAGTCATAGAGGTACAGATAAGCCAGCAGCTGTCCGTGCGCTGTGGCGTGGCTGCCCGCCTGCCTGCCCGCAGCCAACGTGACTGGGTCCCGCTAGCCTCCCAGACACAGCTTGGCAGGAAGAGGTCTTTAGCCAAGCCTTCATGGGGTCGGACCAGTCCCAACCCTCCCTTCAGAAACTCCGGCAAGGAGCCTGGGGCCCGCCATAGCAGAGAGGTGATGTCATCGGAGTTCTGCCATCGGAGTTCCTTCCCAGCAGAATCCACTTTAGCATGTGTGTGACTCCCACCCCATCCAATTACAAGCAACCAGGAAACATCAGGGATCTCTCGGGGGGCGTGTCTGTACGAAAGCAGAGGGGATTCCCGACCCCCAAACCCCCGTATCACCAGCAGTGACTCCCAAAGTCTTAGCCACCAATTTACCACAGCACTTGGGTTAAATGGGACACGCGGTGGGGCTGCAAGTGTAACTAGATCTCTGGGGAACCGCTTGTGGTGAACAGGACTTGGCTGGCTGGCTGACAGGAGGAAGGGTGGAAAGGGCAGGAGAAATGAAATGGCTCTGGGCTGACAAGACTGAGAGACTTCCAGGAGCCACCCTACAGGGATTGCTATCAGCATGTAGAGGGCGGAAGCTCCACTCGGAGGGCACAGCTCTCCCTACTGGAAGAGAAGAAAATGGATCTCTAAGACTTCAATTTTTTTCTTCTTCTTCTCTCTTTGTTCCCTTCTCCCCTTTTTCTTTTCTCTTTCTTTCCCGTTTCAAGTTTTATTGTTCTTTTCATTCTCCTCTAATCTATCTATCTCTCTTTCCTTCTTTCTTTTTAAGAGCACCTTCCTTCCCCTACCCCCCAACTTTCATCCCAAGCAGTTACACAGCAGTCAAACAGAGCTGGGAAGTAACGTGAACAACATGAAAAACCAAGGGAAAAAAGTGTTACAAACAATGCAGGACAACTTAAATCTACAGGAGGACCTAGAAGCATCAGAAACATGGATAGGGAAAGAACTCAAGGCATACCTAACTCAGATGGAATGGAATGGATTCCAACCAAGAATACTGTAACCAGCAAAATTAAGCTTCAGATTTGACAATGAAATTAAAATATTTCACGATAAACGAAAGCTAAAAGAATTCGCAGCCAGAAAACCAGCACTGCAAAGCATTTTGAGCAAAATACTACAAGAAAAGGAATTGAAAAATAGCGCCCAAAATTAACAGTGGGAGATATCTCAGTAAAGGGGGAGAAAAATAACCAAAGAGATAAAACTAGCCAAACTAAAATAAATAAATAAATAAACATGACTGGAAGTACAAACCATATTTCAATTGTAACCTTAAATGTTAATGGCTTAAATCCACCAATCAAGAGACATAGGCTAGTAACCTGGATTACAAAAAAACAAATCCAACAGTATACTGCCTTCAGGAGACTCATATGATAGAAAAAGACATACACAGGCTGAAGGTGAAAGGTTGGGAAAAATCATACCTCTCAAATGGCCCTCAGAAGCAAGCAGGAGTGGCCATACTCATATCGAATAAAATCAAATTCAAACCTAAGTTAATCAAAAGGGATAAAGAAGGACAGTATATACTGTTAAAAGGGACCATGCACCATCAAGACATAATAATTATCAATTAGTATGCACCAAACAATGGTGCTGCGATGTTCATAAAACAAACTCTCCTCAAGTTCAAGAGTCAAATAGACCACAACACAATAATTATGGGAGACTTCAACACACCGCTCTCACCATTAGAAAGATCCTCTAGACAAAACTGAATAAAGAAACTATAGAACTCAATAACAATCAATAACCTAGACTTAACCGACATATATAGATGGTGAATGTTATTCACAATCATCAAGTGGACACACATTCTTCTCAGCAGCACATGGATCCTACTCAAAGATAGACCATATATTATGCCATAGGGGAACTCTTAGTAAATATAAAGTTGTGGAGATAATACCATGCACCATATCTGACCATAATGGAATGAAACTGAAAATCAATGATAAAAGAAGGAAGGAAAAATCCTGCATCACCTGGAAAATGAACAATATGTTACTGAATGATCAATGGGTTACAGAAGACATAAAGGAGGAAATAAAAAAAAAATTAGAGACAAAGGACAATACAGACACAACATACCGGAATCTATGGGACACAATGAAAGCAGTTTTAAGAGGGAAATTCATTTCCTGGAGTTCATTCCTCAAAAAAAGAAAAAAAACAACAAATAAATTAACTCACACTACATCTTAAAACCCTAGAAAAGGAAGAGCAAAACAACAGCAAATGTAGTAGAAGACAAGAAATAATTAAAATCAGAGCAGAAATCAATGAAATTGAAACAAAAAAAATTGAAAAAATTGATAAAACTAAAAGTTGGTTCTTTGAAAAAATGAATAAGATTGACAGACCCTTAGCCATGCTAACAAAGAGAAGAAGAGAGAGAACTCAAATTACTAACATACAGGATGAAAAAGCAATATCACAACAGACACTACAGAAATACAGAAGATAATTAGAAAGGATTTTGAAACCCTATATTCCAATAAAATTGAAGATAGTGAAGATATCGATAAATTTCTTAAGTCATATGATCTGCCCAGATTGAGACAGGAAGACACACATAATTTAAACAGACCAATAACAAAGGAAGAAATAGAAGAGGCCATCAAAAGACTACCAACCAAGAAAAGCCCTGGACCGGATGGGTATAGAGTGGAGTTTTACAAAACCTTCCAAGAAGAATTAATACCAATACTTTTCAAGTTATTTCAAGAAATAGAAAAGGAAGGAGCACTTCCAAATTCATTCTATGAGGCCAACATCACCCTGATCCCGAAACCAGACAAAGACACTTCAAAGAAAGAAAACTACAGACCAATATCTCTAATGAACTTAGATGCAAAAATTCTTAATATAATCCTGGCAAATCAAATACAAAAGCATATCAAAAAATTTGTGCACCATGACCAAGTAGGATTCATCCCTGGGATGCAAGGCTGGTTCAATATATGGAAATCAATAAATGTTATTCACCACATCAATAGACTTAAAGATAAGAACCATATGATCATCTCCATAGATGCAGAAAAAAGCATTCGACAAAGTACAGCATCCCTTTATGTTCAAAACACTAGAAAAACTAGGGATAACAGGAACTTACCTCAACATTGTAAAAGCTATGTATGCTAAGCCTCAGGCTAGTATCATTCTAAATGGAGAAAATCTGAAGGCATTCCCTCTAAAATCTGGAACTAGACAGGGATGCCCTCTCTCACCACTTTGATTTAATTTAGTTCTTGAAATACTAGCCAGAGCAATTAGACAGACAAAAGAAATTAAACGCATAAAAATAGGAAAAGAAGAACTTAAATTATCACTATTTGCAGATGATATGATAATATATCTAACTGACCCAAAAGGGTCTACAAAGAAACTGCTAGAGTTAATAAATGAATTCAGCAAAGTGGCAGGATATAAAATCAACACGCATAAATCAAAGGCATTCCTGTATATCAGCGACAAATCCTCTGAAATGGAAATGAGGAAAACCACTCCATTCACAATATCCTTAAAAAAATAAAATAAAATACTTGGGAATCAACCTAACAAAAGAGGTGAAAGATTTATACAATGAAAACTACAGAACCCTAAAGAGAGAGATAGAAGAAGATCTTAGAAGATGGAAAAATGTACCCTGTTCATGGATAGGCAGAACTAACATCATCAAAATGGCAATATTACCCAATATTACCCAAAGTTCTCTACAGGTTTAATGCAATGCCAATTAAAATCCAAACGACATTTATTGTAGAAATTGATAAAGCAATCATGAAATTCATATGGAAAAACAAAAGACCCAGAACAGCAAAAGCAATTCTAAGCAGGAAGTGTGAATCTGGAGGTATAGTGATACCAGATTTCAAAGGGTACTACAGAGCAATAGTAACAAAAACAGCATGGTACTGGTACCAAAACAGGCAGGTGGACCAATGGTACAGAATAGAGGACACAGAGACCAATCCACAAAATTACAACTTTCTTATATTTGATAAAGGGGCTAAAAGCATGCAATAGAGGAAGGATAGCATCTTCAACAAATGGTGTTGGGAAAACTGGAAATCCATATACAACAAAATGAAGCTGAACCCCTTTCTCTTGCTATGCACAAAAGTTAATTCAAAATGGATCAAAGAGCTTGATATCAAATCAGGAACCCTGCACCTGATAGAAGAAAAAGTTGGATCCAATCTACATATTGTGGGGTCGGGCTCCAAATTCTTTAATAGGACGCCCATAGCTCAAGAGTTAATAACAAGAATAAACAAATAGGACTTACTTAAACTATAAAGTTTTTTCTCAGCAAGAGAAATGATAAGAGAAGTAAATAGGGAGGCAACATCCTGGGAACAAATCTTAACTTCTCACACTTCAGATAGAGCCCTCATTTCCAGAATATACAAAGAACTCAAAAAATTAAACAATAAGATAACAAATAACCCAATCAACAAATGGGCCAAGGACCTGAACAGACACTTCTCAGAGGAGGACATACAATCAATTAATAAGTACATGAAAAAATGCTCACCATTTCTAGCAGTCAGAGAAATGCAAATCAAAACCACCCTAAGATACCATCTCACTCCAGTAAGATTGGCAGCCATTATGAAGTCAAACAACAATAAGTGCTGACGAGGATGTGGGGAAAAGGGTACACTTGTACATTGCTGGTGGGACTGAAAATTGGTGCAGCCAATATGGAAAGCAGTATGGAGATTCCTGGGAAAGCTGGGAATGGACCACCATTTGACCCAGCTATCGCCCTTCTCGACCTATTCCCTGAGGACCTTAAGAGAGCGTACTACAGGGATACTGCCACATCAATGATCATAGCAGCACAATTCACAATAGCTAGACTGTGGAACCAACCTACATGCCCTTCAATAGATGAATGGATAAAAAAAAAATGTGCCATTTATACACAGTGGAGTATTACACACCACTAAAAAATGACAAAATCATGGAATTTGCAGGGAAATGGATGGCATTAGAGCAGATTATGCTAAGTGAAGCTAGCCAATCCTTAAAAAACAAATGCCAAATGTCCTCTTTGATTTAAGGAGAGCAACTAAGAACTGATCAGGGAGGAAGAGCATGAGGAAAAGATTAACATTAATCAGAGGCGAGTGGTGGGAGGGAAAGGGAGAGAGAAGGGAAATTGCATAGAAATGGAAGGAAATCCTCAACATTATGCGAAATCACATATATGAGTTTGTGAGGGGAGAGTGGGGAAAAAAAAAACAAGGGAGAGAACTGAACAACAACAGATTAGGTAGAGAGGGAAGTTGGGAGGGGAGGGGTTGGGATAGTAGAGGATAGGAAAGGCAGCAGAATACAACAGTCACTAATATGACATTATGTAAAAATGTGAATGTGTAACTGATGTGATTCAGCAATTGGTATTTGGGGTAAAAATGGGAGTTAATAACCCACTTGAATCAAATGTATGAAAGATGATGTCATGAGCTTTGTAATGTTTTGAACAACCAATAAAAAAAATTGTCTTTTCTTCAAAATTTCTGCTGTCTGATTTATACACACACACACACACACACACATATATATATATATATATATATATATATATATATTACACACACATTATGCTATGTATAAACCTTATATTTGGGATAGTAAATTAGTTATAAATAATGACAATATAAAATATGATTATAATTTTAAATGAAGTAATTACTTAGATTTTATGAAAGAGCTCTATACTTTACTTTGTTTCATATGCCTTGAAGAAAAATCAGTTTAACATATTTTGAGAAGAGTTTTTCTTGGTCATAAGGAAAATGATCCTTGATCCTTCTATTTCTTTCTTTTTCTCAGTATGAGTATTTACCAATTGTATGATTCTATATAATGATTATTTTATTAAATGCTCCCTTATATATGTATAAGCACTAGAAGTGGTATTTTTGGTGCAGACTACATGATTGTGTTCTCTGAATGAACATATTATAATGTCTATATTTTCTCTAAACATTTATTTATGAGTGAAACTATCAATTTTGCTTCATTTTATTTTGACTTCCTTTCTCCTTTCTTCATTTTCTTTATCCTTTCCTTCTTTCCTTTCTATTTCTTTTTAGATGAACATCAGGAGAACACAATCCACCATTTCTTAATCCAGATGTACTTGAAGATTCCAAGATAATAATGATAAAAATATAAAGGGATTAAATAAAGTAATGCCTATGACTATTTCAGAGTTTATTTCAGATATTTTATCTGAAACAGTGTCTTTTCACTATTCTCTTTTATAACTGATACAGAAATAGACCAATATTTGGAATCTATTCTATCATATATATCTTGAAATCATGGTCAGAGGCAGAACACAGGTCTCTGTACAACCATGCATCTTCACAGCAGCTTAAAATAGACATTTCCTAGGTACTTTCCATTTCTAGAAAAAAAATATTTCATCAAATGTGTGCTAAATATTTATTATACATCAGATACTGTTTGCAAAGTCAAATATTCTTGAAAATTTTGAAGTATATCCTTGGCAGTCACGCAGAATGAACACAGGAAATATATGTATGTATATTTACATATACCAAGGTCTATCAGAAACGTATGGAGTACATAGGATTATAGATGGAAATACAGAGAATGCCTTCATTGGAAACAGGATATTTGGAAAGCTAGAAAGATACATAATTGTTTACCATGATGCAAAAGTAAATCATTATTCTTGATTTTTTCATAATAAAAGTACAAAAATAAATTTTCAAGTTTCCAATTAGTAGTATATCATTTTTATAATATTCTATACTGATGTAATCTTAATCTTGTTGAGATGTAATATCTTGAACTAAGTTATTCTCTAACAAGGTATTTCTGGGGAATAAAAATAAAATAAAAAGAGACTTGACATGGGTATAAAACAATCCTGTGTACATCAGTATTTAAAACTAAAAACATCTTTATTTTCTGTATTTATGTCACAAAGAAGTAACAAAACATGGGGACTCTATTATATTCACTTAATCAAGCGATTTAATGAAGCAAATAAAATTTTCATATAGAGTTAAAATTGATAAATTTTACAAATATACTTTGATATAATGGGTCAATAGTGTAAAATGAATTCTTTAATATTACCTTTTTTAAAATTTTAAAGGTTTTATAATAAGAGAATGATTTTAAAGATAGCCACACTTAAATGTTGTTATTATGAGTATCAAGAAACTTGACTCTGCATTGTTTTCAAATCTCCTTTAGTCTAGTCTAAGCACTTCCATTTTCTTTGAACACCAAGATATTGAAGTCTTACTTGGACTTTTCATAACTCAAAACTGGTCCAAACCATTAGTTCTAAAAACACAATATTTTTAATACAAAATGATATTCTGAATCAAGAGTTGAAAGTTGCATATATTTATGGCCTCTGGAGTGTTTTTCTTTCCAAACTTAGTTAATGGAAAATGTTTGAAAAAAATATGGACATATTTGTAAGTTAATAGACAGATGGGTAGAGAGATAAAATAACTTAAAAATAAATGGAATATATTTAATCTATTTGATTTATTATTTGTAGTCCTTTACAATATATGATCATTAATAACATTAATAAATTGATTTTTGTCACATAACATGATCATGAAGTTTTTTTTAAGAAATGTATACTTATGGTAATAATAATGGAAGACTATTGATAGAACAATATTATTTCTTTGTAATATTTTTCCTCTTAGAATATACATACATATGTAGGTATACATATGTGTGTATTCTGTGGTCATTCTGTGTGATCATCAAGGATAAACTTCAAAATTTTCAAGACATTTTTAGCTTTTATATCAGTATACAATGTATAATGAATTATTAGAAGTGTACAGTAAAAGCATATTTAAAGGTAACATGAAAATATTGCTTTATGGTGTGTTTATATTATCAAGTTAATATGCACTAATCAAATGTCAGCATCAGATGTCATTATGAAACAGAATCATTTTTATGTCACACTCAAGAGAAGTTAACCTAGAAATATTTTAATTACTCAAAAAATATTTTCTTCAAAGGTCTGCTATTCTACAAAATGAAAGAAATCCCACCAATAAAATTCTATTATCTTTATGTATTGCTTAAGGTTTGCATTCCTATTGTTTTCTGATTTAATAAAAATGAATTCATTCCTATTAAATTTACTACTTCCTCCAACTCTAAAAGAAAGTTTCAGCCAGCATTGTACATATTTAGACATTTTTTTGTTCTGGCCAGAAAATTATTACAGTGTGATTTTTCTCATTGGAAGTGGCTGTGGTGAACTCTTTTTCTTTTTTATGGTTTCAGCACTTTTCATATATTTTATTTTCCTAATAGTTGCTTTTATTTCACAAATAATTTTAAAAAAACACTTTTTAAAGAATAAAGTAGATGTTGGATATAAAATTGCTAATGTACTATCATTCTAATCAGCTATTACAAAGATGAGGTAGGACAGAATAATGTGTGTAAGGTAATGATTTCTGCCCTTGGAAACATGTGTGTAACTATGGAAATGTTGAAGTATGGCTTAATAAACTTATGGTTGGATTTGGACAATCCTTTTTAAAAAATATGCAACAAATTTTTTTTGGAAGCACAGACTGGTGTGAGTCTGTGTACACAGAATAAAGTTTCATTTCAAAACACATACACAATTGTGTGTATATATGTGTGTGTATATATGTGTGTGTGTGTGTGTAATACTACTTATATTTGTTTTCTGTAAAATTTATGTTAAGTATATTTATTACTTTATATTAAGGAGGACTATTAAGTAGCACTTTATCACAATTAAGATAAAGTCACTTTGTTAGCAATGTTAAAATGCACTGGCAGTGAATGATTAGAATAATAATTACACTGACTACCCTCAGTTTTTTGAATTTATGGCAATACCAACATAGGAAAAAGACAATATAGAGTGACACACTAAGAATTCAGTATGAGGTTCAATGTGAATAATGTAATTATCTTCTTTGCTTTCCTCATTCACCATTTTTGTGTGTATGTTCATAGTAGGATGGAATTATATTGTATTTGTATACTTTTTGATACTCTCTTTTTTTAATTGGCCATGAGCCTATCCTGCTACGGGACTCCTGGAGAGTTCCCATTGGTTGAGGAAGTGCGGTAGAAGGGAATTCCAGAGGAAGAACTTCCTCTTGGGTTCTGGGAGTACACTGCATGCATCGGTCAGCAATCTTCCCGGGAGCGTAGGGGGCATTGGCGGCAGTTTCAAAAATAAAGTTTGTTCCTGCTTGAGTGGCTTGTGATTTTGTGCCCAGCCAGACTGTGGCAATTGGTGGCCCGTGCAGGGAACGCCTGAAGCTTGGAGGTGAGTAAAATTGCTCGCCCCTGACGGAAGGCGAGAGAATGGGGGACCATTTCAAAAAACAATGTGTTCTTGTTTTGATCTATTTTGTTTGTTTCAAGCTGCCTATCCCTAGAATTTTCTCAGGCAAACTGGGAAAAATGGTTGGCTCAAGGTTTGAAGTTGTTCGGTCCTGAGAAAGAGAAAATTGATACAAGGATTTTTTGTTCCATTTTTGTTTCATTCTGTTTTGGTTTTGTTTTATGCTATCTTTTTGGGTTGTGTTACCTTTATAGTAGATTAGAAATTAGTAATAAACAAACCGAAAGAATGTTAAGTAAATTGTTAGAGGTCCAGAGTATGGTAGAAGACATGTTAGGGCAAGCAAAAGAGAAGGTCTCTCGAGCTAGTCAGACAGAGGAAAATTTAAAGGAAGAAAGCTTAGAGGAAAGACAACCATCAGCGGGGGAGCTACAACAGGAGGCTGCTTCTAAATCTGTTCAATCACCAGAGGGCGTAATTCAACCAACAGCTCCATCTACAGCTAAGTGGCCCTCAACTCCCATAGTTGATGGACGGAATCCTGAGGTAGGACCTCAAAGATTAGCATGCCCTGTACTTGAGCAGGCAGGAGGGCAACAAATTCACCGTGCTTTAGATTTTAAAACAGTGGAAGCAATTAAAGGAGGCTGTAACAACCTATGAACCCCAAGCACCCTTTACCATAAGTATGGTCGAATCTATTACCAACTTGGACATGACACCAGCGGATTGGGCTAACATGTGTCGATCTGTGCTAAATGGAGGACAATATTTGTTATGGAAGGTTGCCAATGAAGAATTTTGCACGGAGACAGGTAGGCAAAATGCAGCAGCCGGTTACTCTCAAAGAAATCTGGAAACGTTGTTAGGAAAAGGACCTTATGAGGGTCAACGGCAACAAATTGAATATGATCCTGGTGTATACGCACAAATTGCTGTAGATGCGGTTAGGGCATGGAAAACTTTACAGGGACATGGAGATTTACAAGGACAGTTATCTAAGGTAATACAAGGAACTAATGAACCTTTCGCTGAATTTGTAGATAGGCTTATTCAAACAGCTTCTAGAATATTTGGGGATACAGAACAGGCAATGCCATTTATAAAACAACTGGCTTATGACCAAGCAAATTGTTGCTTTAGAGAGGTCATTAGACCATGGAGACATGAGGATTTAAACACATATATAAATTATGTAGAGACATTAGTGAACAAGGGCAAATCTTGGCAGCAGTACAACAGGCTTTAGATGCCAGGCCAAAAACATGCTATGATTGTGATCAAACCGGACATTTTAAAAGGAGTTGCCCCATAGGAGGAGGGTTTAACAAAGCTAGGTATCAAAGGAATAGAATACCGGGTATTTGCCCACAATGCCATAGAGGGAGACATTGGGCTAATGAATGCCATTCTCAAACCACCATAGAGGGTACTCCATTACCAAGTGTTTACCCACGATATCGTGGAGAAAGGCATCAGGCTCCATTGCCACAAAACGGACTGGGGGGCCCAATGCTCTGGGGCCCAAAACCACAAATATACGGGGCAATGGAGGAACCCAGCAACACCATCAGTGTAGTGCCCAGGACACATTATCCATTAAATCCCTCATCAGACAAACAAGAGGGAGCACAGGGTTGGACATCTGCGCCTCTGCAAGAGCAGTACTAACTCCAGAGATGGGAGTTCAAATCATTCCCACAGGAGTAAAAGGACCTCTTCCCCATGGAACAGTAGGCTTATTATTGGGACTCAGTTATTCTACACTAAAAGGACTTATAAGTCCTGGGGTAATTGATCCTGATTATGAGGGTGAAATAAAAATTATAGCTAGTTCTCCAAGAGGTATATCAGCAATTTCACCAGGAGATAGAATAGCACAGTTACTAATAATACCCAGCCTGCATGATTAATTTTCCAGTCATACTGTAGAAAGAGGTTCCAAGGGATTAGGCTCCACAGGTGTAGATTGGGCTATGCTGTCTTTAAATTTAGATTCTCGCCCCATGCTAAAACTAAATATTCAAGGACATAAATTTAATGGGCTACTGGACATAGGTGCTGACCTTAGCATCATATCTCATCAAGAATGGCCAAAACATTGGCCATTACAACAAGCCCCTCAAATGCTTCGAGGCCTAGGAGTGGCGACTAATCTCCATAGAAGTGCAATGGTATTAGATTGGAAGGATCCTGAAGGATGTGAAGGAACTATACAGCCATATGTATTGGATCATCTTCCTATAAATTTATGGGGACGAGATGTCCTAGATCAATTAGGTTTGACATTAACAAATAACATCAATCCTAACGCGCCCACTACCAGGGCTAAACAAGGCTTTAGGAAAGAAAAAAGATTAAGAGAACGAGAACAAGGTATAACAGCACAAATTCAAATAGATCAAGGAATAAATAGACATGGATTGGATTTTCAGAAAGGGCCACTGAGACAATCAAAATTACTTGGAAATCAGAAAGACCACTGTGGGTTCCTCAGTGGCCCCTGACTAAAGAAAAGATACAAGTAGCCCATGACGTGGTCAAACAACAATTAGCGGAGGGACATATACAACCTTCCGTATCTCCTCATAATGCTCCCATTTTTGTCATTGAAAAGAAATCTGGTAAATGGAGATTATTGCAAGATTTAAGAGCCATTAATAATGAAAAGGTTATTATGGGACCTGCTCAATCAGGGATTCCCCAATTGTCTGCTTTATCAAAAACCTGGTATGTTTTAGCTATAGATATTAAAGATTGTTTTTTTTCAATTCCAATTTATCCTGAGGATAGTCCACATTTTGCATTTACTATCCCTGCACTAAATCATGAAGGTCCTGATCAGAGATATGAATGGAAAGTACTCCCTCAAGGGATGGTTAATAGTCCAACAATGTGTAAAATTTATGTTAACAAAGCAATCCAGCCACTTAGAAATCAAAATCCTGAACTACAAATATTTCACTATATGGATGATGTGTTATTGGTACATAAAGATAAAAACACATTGCTAGAATGTTATGCCACACTTACAAATTTATTAAAAAATTAGAATCTAGAGATAGCAATAGATAAAGTACAATTAAATCTTTCAATTAATTATTAAGGAGTTCTATTATCCTCAACCATGGTCCGTCCACCAAAAATTCAAATACGAGTAGATCAACTCAAATCACTTAACGATTTTCAAAAGTTATTGGGAGACATAAATTGGATAAGGCCTTATCTAGGCATACCAACAGGAAAGCTAGGACCTTTATTTGATATCCTAAAAGGTCCATCAGATCCAAATTCACCCCGCATGTTAACGCCTGAAGCAAGAAAGGCATTAAAAATCATTGAAACATATATGGAAAATATGCATTTGTATAGAATTGATATAAGTTTGCCTTTATTATTTATTGTACTACCAACAAAAAATATTCCTACAGGAGTATTTTGGCAAGAAGGACCATTATTGTGGATACATTTATCTTATTCTCCTAACACTATTCTTACTAGATATCCTGAGGCTATAGGACAATTAATACTCAAAGGAATAAAAGCAGCAAAGGGAGTGTTTGGGATTTCTCCCAATAAAATTATTACTCCATATACTATGGCTCAAATTGATGAGTTAGCTAATAAGTTAAATACTTGGGCAATAATCATGTGTAAATCTAATGTTTCATTTGATAATCACTTACCATCTAATCCTTTGTTGTCTTTTTGGTCTAAGCATACTGTAGTTTTTCCAAAAATGACAAGAAAAACCCCTATCATGAATGCTCCAAATATATTCACTGATGGGTCAAATAATGGTACAGCAGCAGTAGTTACCCCTGATCAAACTTTTACATTTTTAGTACCCAAACAATCAGCTCAAACGGTAGAGCTTAATGCTGTATTACAAGCTTTTATGATGTTTAAAGATTCTGTATTTAATTTATTTTCTGATAGTCAGTATGTAGTTAATGCTATAGTATCCCTTAAAGATGTTCATAGGATTTCTCCTTCCTCTGCTGTTTTCTCTTTGTTTTCCACTATACAAAGTCTAATCTGGCACAGAAAAGATGCATTCTTTATAGGACATATCAGGGCACATACAGGATTGCCTGGAGCCCTTAGTTTGGGCAATGAATTAGCAGATAAATCTACACATGACATACATATTTTCTCCACAATAGAAGAAGCTATAAATTTTCATAAAAGGTTCCATGTCAACGCTAATACTTTACAAAAACATTTTAAAATAACTAAAGAACAAGCCAGACATATAATAAAACAATGTCAAAATTGTGTGACATTTTTACCACAAGTTAATCTTAGAGTCAATCCTAAAGGACTGATACCTAACCATATTTGGCAGATGGATGTCACACACTTGCCAAAATTTGGAAAATTAAAATATTTGCATGTTTCAGTTGATACTTCTTCCAGATTTTTGATGGGCTCCCTTCATGCTAGAGAAAAAACTAAAGATGTTATAGCTCATTGCTTACAAAATTTTGCCACTGTGGGTGGGCATTCCAAAACAGTTAAAAACAGATAATGGTCCTGGTTATGCTTCTACCTCTTTTAAACAATTTTGCTCATCATTTGGCATTACTCACATAACGGGAATTCCATACAATCCACAGGGACAAGGCATAGTTGAAAGAGCTCATAAAACTATTAAAATGTACTTATTAAAACAAAAGGAGGAAATTGGAAAGGGATATATATATATATATATATATATATATATATATATATATATATATATATATATCCCCCAAGGATAAACTTAAAATAACCCTTTTTACTCTAAACTTTTTAAATTTGGATTCATCAAGGCTTAGTGCTGCGGAAAGACATTTGTATCCAAAAAAATGTACATAAGCCTAAGGTACTCTGGAAGGATATTCTAACAGGACAATGGAAAGGTTCTGACCCAGTGATTGTCTGGAGTCGGGGCTCTGTTTGTGTGTTTCCACAGGGAGAACAGCAGCCGATTTGGATTCCAGAGAGATTAACCAAAACAATTTCTACAGACCAAAAAGAAGATGATTTGACTCAAATCCATAACAGCTGATATCCAGAAATCCAGCTTGGCTATTCTTACATCTGTGACAGTGATTAACCAGGATGCTTTTTCAATATCTATTTTATTATTGCTTTTTCCCACATCATAAAGTTCTATTTTATTTTTGAGCTCATACAGACCTAGGTTAATGTTTTTCTGATCAGTTTTATTTTTTGACTGTGGAGTTTTTAAATGTTGCTATGGAGATTTCACCTATGTAAAGCTACAAGGCCTTTACTATTGTCTTATGTGTTGTATGTTACGTGTACACACTTCTGTTTTGTGTTGTATGTCTGTATGTGCGTATGTCCATATATCATATGTGAGGAGTGCTCATGAATAAATGGATCTGAATTTTTTTTATTAATCACGTGATTTTAATGGTTTAATTTAAATTGGGTAAACAGCTGTTGAGGATTGTTTTAATATGTGTACAAATAAGCAGGTTAACAGATCTGTTTGTTTACTTTCACCTTTCCTTTTCATTATATTTAATAATTCTGTTCAGGATAATGTAAATTGTTCAAAAAATTGTTTTCTTAGTACCTGTTGGAATGTTACATAATTTTTTTTAGCATCATTGTCAGAAATCCTATCTTCATCCCAGTGCCGGTGAAGACAAAGATGAAACCAAACTGTAGTTTCTTCAATAGTTATCACAACAAACTGTATAAACTGATGCATCAATGAAATATAATTCAACACGTAATGCTCATTCAAGGAGTCAATTTATTTTGGGAGGATATGGACGTATTGATAGATTCCTCCACTTTGAACTGCTTACAAAACTTGCCTGGACTATGTATCACTTGTATGCATTGTGATCTATCTGTTGATGCAGTGTATTATGGTAGTGCTGGCATATCTTTGCTGATGTGTCACCAGTGATGCAATTTTTCCTAAGGAGCTGTCAATTGACTTGGTGTCATGGCATTTCTGTATCCTCCTCCCTTCTACTAGTGATGGTCTAATTTTGGGGGCCAATAGAGGTGAGACAAAGAACCTCACCCCCCCCACTGGTGCATAGGCCTATCCACAAGTTTGGCTATATGCTGGACCGGTAGTCAGTGACGGGTATGATCCAATTGCAGTGGTATCAACCTAAGAGAGGAGGCTGACGCCTAGAGGTCAGTTCATCCGATGACAGGTAAGAACTTATGTTGAATTGGACAAACCTAACAGGCATGGTCCCTAGCCACATTGCTTGTTGCTTAATTAAACAGAAGGGGGGAGATGCTAAGAGCCACAGCCAAGTAACATGATGCATGGCATTTTGGGTTGAAAGGTGATGCCAGCAAGCCATTGAGATAATATGATTATGTTAAGATCTGCATTCATATGGATATTGGACTCCTGCTGTTCACCTAGGCCTGCTACGGGACTCCTGGAGAGTTCCCATTGGTTGGGGAAGTGCAGTAGGAGGAAATACTGGAGGAAGGGTTCCGGGAAAACTTCGCGTGTGTCGGTTGGCAATCTTCCTGGGAGCATAGGGGGCATTGGCGGCAGTTTCAAAAATAAAGTTTGTTCCTGCTTGAGTGGCTTGTGATTTTGTGCCCAGCCATACTGCGGCAAATTAAAAAATAAAGTTCACAATTTTAAAAAAGCATAATTCAGAAAGAAGGGATTACAAATGCTTTCTTTTCTCAGTATGTAACATTTTGCTTTCCTAAATCTTATTACTGCAGATCATAGATATAATAAATGGAAATCTATTTGGAGGGGTGGATACCAGGGACAGATGTCAGGGGCACTGCATCATTCTATCACATTCACAGCCCTATTTTGCATTTTATTTAGAGACAGGGTCTCATTGAGTTGCTTAGTGCCTCCACATTGTTGAGACTGCATTTGAACTCTCAATCCTCCTGTCTTAGCCTCCAGAAGGGCTGGGATTGAAGGTGTGCATCACCTCGCCCAGCTATAACTACAAATCTTGAATATGAGTAAATAATGAGAACTAAAAAAAAAAAAAGTTAAAGTCGGATTTGATCCTCAGAAAAACTTTCTTTCTATTACTTTGATTTTTGACATAGTATTTATATTACTTTATCTTCAAATACTACATTTTACCTAAAATAATCTGCTATTTATTTATATAATTTTCTCTGATAAACAGGGCTTTGTAATTTTATTATTAATGAGTTGAAATTCATTATTAATGAGTTGCAAAATAATATAGTTATACTAAATATTTATATCAAAATTCAGATATATTTTGGGAGAATGATAGTTTTAAATTCATTTTATGATTCTCTAGAGGTATAAACAGAGTGTTACTAATTTTGACTTTGTACTATTAACCCATAAATTTTTAAATAAAATCTCAAATAAGTTAATTTTGCTTACTTACTTTAATAATAATTGTCATGCCTCATTCATCATTAAACAAAAGTGGCAAGCCTTCTTTATGGATTCCCTCTCTTCTTTATCAACCAGAGGGCATTATGGCAATCTTACCCTACTGAGGCTCAGAGTGCTAAAGCAATGAATATTTAAAATTAAAATATAGCTTGTCAAATAGAATGAGCACCTCATGCCATTTCTGAGGAACAGATCGATGTTTATTCAGGCATGTTTGATGTACCGGCAGGAATTACTTCAATTAAATATCAATGTCATTGCCATTAGAATAGAATAAAACAAGAGCAAAACACACACACACACACACACACACACACACACACACACACTTAAATACTCATTTAATATGTAAATGCATGCAACGATGACAGAAATCTAAAGTATCTCAACTGAGCCAGATTTGCAGAATTGGCTTAATTTCTCTGGACATTCAAAGGAAACAGAAAGTAACTTTTAAATAGATCAAATGAGTCTGATCTATAAGCTTGCTATGAAATCTGTTATTTTGAAGGTGCCATTTGCCATTACTCTTTTTTTTTCTTTTTTTAAAATTTTTTTAATATTTATTTTTTTAGTTTTTTGGCGGACGCAACATCTTTGTTTGTATGTGGTGCTGAGGATCGAACCCGGGCCACACACATGCCAGGCGAGCGAGCTACCACTTGAGCCACATCCCCAGGCTGCCATTACTCTTTGCCATTTCTGTGGGTCAATGGAAGATAAGTTGCGATCTTAAGGGACTTGGTGAATAAAAATCAATGGGAATGTCTTTACTGTATGGTATCTGGAATTAAGGAGTTTAAACAAATTTTAATGGGAAAATATACAAAATAAATATTTGGGTGTAATCATAAGTGCAGATACATCTAATTAGAAAGGAAAGAGAGAGAAATTAAAAAAGAGAGAGGAGAAGAAGAATATGATTGACCCATTAAAATTTATTTTTGAAATATTCCAAATCTGTAAATATGTGTGTGTATGTACACACATACACGCACACACACAAACACACACACACACACACACAAACAATGATGGCAACTTAATGTAGGCGAAATTAAGCGATTTTAATAGAAAATAGCATTCAACACACAGTAAATCAACAACGGTTCACACTGAATGATGTAGATAATTAATCTAATTTTCCCTCTGCTTCATTTTGTGTTTTATTAGCTTTCTTATTCAAACTTTCAAGTCACAAATCTAATTTAAAACCTCTTAACTGGTCTAACACATAATGTGTTCTATCTGCGTTCAGTGTCTAGCAGTGAGCAGCAAAGCCAGAATACTAATTTGCTTCAGAGTGTGCAAAACATTCAATAATCAAATAATAAAATACTGGATCCAGCATTTCTTAATGATATGACCAAATGGGTCCAGTGGTTTCAAGTAGGTTACAAAATAGAAGAAAGAAAGTACAATAATGTAAGTGGGAAAAAATCATTCTAACAAGAAAAACCTTGACTATCATAGATGTCTCTTTAATATGTGCCCCATTCAGAACATGCGACTTTTAAATTAGCAAGACACATTTCAATTAACAACTTTATTTAGTAGTGTTTCAACTTCACTATTTCCTGCTTTCATCTTCTTTCTTTTTCTGGCTCACATGCGTGCGTACACACACACATACACACACACACACTCATACACACTATTTATATTTAATATTATGTAATTTTTTTTCACAAACTCTCCATAAATGTCTGTCTCAATTTTTTTTTAGATAGGAGGGACTTTTTTTTTTTATTTCTTGTCTTGTCATGTTCACACCCCCTTTGGTAAAATAATGTTTATTTCCATAGAGTCATTCAACTTGCTTGAATTTGAAGTAAATTTTTAAAATCAAAAAACGAAGAAAAAGGGTATGTCAGAAAAATTAACCATGTACTGAGTGATTAAACTATTTTGTGTAGAAATGTCATTTCTATTTTGTTTAAATTTAATGCAATTTACCAGACCATAAAGCACTCCTTAGATGAAATGGCTGTTTTCCAGGCAATGCTACTCTGCTCCTGATTGCAATATATTCTGACATCTATGACAGTTTTATAATTCTTCTCTTCTGTTCTCTGAAGTGTCCCTACTTTGCTAAAGGCTTTCTCTCGGGAAAGGACACTAAAGTTTTGTGGACTGAAAGGACCATAAAGAGCTTGATGGGAAAACAGTATCATCATGTGATAGGATATTGTTGCAAATTTGTTTTATGATAAGAAGGAGAATGTTTCAAAACACCTTTACATCAGGATTTAGAGGAGATTCTGTTACATATAAAACTGCTTCAAGTAAAATATATGGGAAAAATCATTACAAAATAAATATTGATTCACAATATATTTGCGAGGCTCTTCTGTGCCTGTCCATTTAAATAAAAGCAGCAATATAAAAAATAAGTTCTTATTTAAAATTCATTGTTTTAAATATCTTGAGGGAAACATGAGAAATGAGTGAAGCTGGCCTACAGAATCTATAGGATTAGAATCACAGGAGTTGAGTTTGTAAGTTATCAAAAAGGAAAAAAATATGCATTCATGCACACATATGTTGTGTATGTATCCATTCAATATGCCAGCAAAACTGTGAGCATATTGCAAATAAACAAATATTTTTGTGATATTTGTTTAGAGACTAATTAAAATAATTTCAGTTGGATCAGTGTTTAATTTGAAAAAAAAGGCCATGTTAATTTTTTAACTCTAATTAATTAAAAGGTACCCTCATACATTACTGGTGGAATTGAGAATTGTTACAACCTCTTTGGAAAGCAGTATGGAGATTCCTCAGGAAACATGGAATGAAACCACCATTTGACCCAGTGATCCCACTCCTCTATTTATACCAGAAGGACTGGTAAGCATAAAATCAGCATACTACAGTGACACAGCCACAGCAAAGTTTAAGAACATGAAACATTAGATTGATGTCTTTTTCATTAAAGGAGTGTGAATTAAGCATAGAATCAAGTTTTAAAACTAAGAGACCCAAACCATTACTTTGAATCAGGAATTCTTTTTTATGGCAAATAAATAGCATATATGCAACCCAGTGTAAGAGAAAGAATTAACATAATTGTTAATTTGTTAAATGATCTACAAATTTTAAATTTTGTCTCTATTATTACACCTCTATTACATAAAATACTATGTAAATGAATTTGCTTTTAGTTTAGTGATAGACATTTTTGTGGGCAAAGCAAATAAATTGAAAAGGAGCTAACAACTTACAGGGAAATTATAAATATGTAAATATTGTAACTGGATATGGCTCTTTATTTGCATTTATCAAATTATAGCTTTTTTTATTTATTTAAATTATATTTTAAAAAGACCGAGAAACTAACCGTAGCCATATATACAGAATTGACTAGTTTTCAGATTTGGTGATGTGAAATCCTTTTAGAGCTATAAGATAGGAGTTGCACTATAAATTTTATAGAGTAAAAACTATTTTTGCTATTTCCATAAATCAGTCATGTGTATTATTTCTGGATCTGTTTTAATTTGCTATTTATTTTTCTTTTTGCTTTACTGTTTATGAGCCATATCCTCTTAATTTTTTAAATATACCAAGTTTTGATTAGATATTGAACACAAGTTTTACATACCATATGGCCCTCTACATGCGTTTCTAAAAGAAGCAAAATTTAATATAATAAAAAACAGACTATAGGAATCTAGAGCTGCTAGTTGGGAAACTGATTGGTAAAGGACAAAAGAAAAAATTGAAGTAACTGATTTTTTTAGTTTTTCCTATATTTACAAATATTATTAATTGTAAAAATAATGGGATTTTATGTGATAATTCAATACATGTGTGCTTGCATTATTAAGCTTTACTCCTGACCATCCAAACTCTCAGTTCCCCTTCTTCCCTCAAGTGAAATATGCCATATAATATCAAAAGATTAGAAGAATAAGAGGTGATTTTGAATGTTATCAAAGAGTTGAAAAGATAGACAAAAAGTCAAAAGAGAAAAGATAGACTCTTCAATAAATAGTGCTGGGAAAAATGGAAATCCATATGTACTAGAATAAAATTTAGCCTCTTTCTCTCACCCTGCACAAAACTCAAAGTGGATCAGGACCTAGACATTAGACCAGAAACCTGGGTCTACTAAAAGAATATGTAGGCCTAAATCTCCATCATGTTGTCTCAGGAACTGACTTCCTCAACATGAATCATAAAGTGCAAGAAGTAAAATCAGGAATCAATAAATGGGTTGGTATCAAACTAAAAACCTTCTTCACAGGAAATGAAACAATCAAGAATGTGAAAGAAGAGCCTACAGAATGGGAGAAAAAATCTTTGTTCCTCAAATAGAGCATTAATCTCTAGGATATAAAAAACAAAACAAAAAAACCTTCAAAAACAACACCAAAAAACCCCAAATAACCCAATCAATAAATGGGCACAGAAACTGAACAGGTCTTCCACTGAAAAGGAAGTACAAATATTTGAAACACATATATAAAAAAAACATGTTCAACATCTCTAGCAATTAAAAATGCTAATTAAAATTACACTGTGATTTCTTCTCACTCTTGTCAGAATGGGAATTATCAACAATACAAGGAACAATAAATACTGGTGAGTCTGTGGGGAAAAGATACTCCCATACATTACTAGAGGAACTGAAAATTGATCCAACCTCTTTGGAAAGCAGTATGGAGATTCCTCAGGAAACCTGGAATGAAACCACCATTTGACCCAGTTATCCCACTCCTCTATTTATAATAAGAAAAGAACTTAAAATCAGCATACTACAGTGACATAGCCACATCAATGTTTATAGCATCTGAATTCAGAATAGCTAAATTATAGAAACAACTTAGGTGCCATTTGACAGATAAATGGCTAAAGGAAATGTGGTATATCTGCACAATGGAATATTACTCAGCCATAATGAAGAATGAAATATGTTATTTGCCAGTAAATGAATGGAACTACAGACACTCATGATAAGTGAAATAAGCCAATCCCCCAAAATAAAAGGCTGGTGGAGTAAGTATGTGTATATTAACAGAATAAGTGAATGTCATGGAGAAGAAAGAAGTTAATTGGATTAGGAAAAAGAGAATGAAGGGAACAGATGAGGATGTAGATAGGAAAGACAGTAGAATGAATAGGATATTATTTTCCTTTGTTCAGTGAAACACCAAATATTTATAATATGTCAAAATACATTCCACTGTAATGTATGTGCAAAAAGTACAAAAAATTCCACTTTATTATTTGATGCTCAGTGTAAACAAATGAAAAATGTTCTCCATTGAAAACATCAATATAAATGCATCTGTATATTCTTATAAAATGCAGAAATCTTGGTTCACTTACTCAGGGCTATATATTTGTTTTATCTGAGTTACTGTCATCAATACCTTTGGAACATATCAATAATGAACTGTTCTTTAGTTCTTCATTTTAAAATCTGTGTAGAGCTCAACAGTAAATGTTAATATGGATATTGCTGTGTCACTTTTTGTTTTTGAGAGAGAGAGAGAGAGAGAGAGAGAGAGAGAGAAAGAGAGAGAAAGAGAAAGAATTTTTTAGTTTTTGGTGGACACAACATCTTTATTTTATTTTCATGTGGTGCTGAGGATGGTACCCAGTGTCCCATGCATGCCAGGCGAGTACGCTACCACTTAAGCCACCTCCCCAGCCCAACTGTGTCACTTTTAATAAGTTATTGTATACCATATTTTAAATGTTTTAGCAAACATTTTCTAAGTAATTTTCATGATACAGTATAATGCAATATAAATTCTGAAGTTGCATGTATTGTGGTTTTTAACAAACATAAATGTTATTAAAAAATTCAGAATGCATAAAAATGTTTCTATTTGTGTAATCACTACAGAAATAAATTATCAAACACATTGACACACGCAAATCCATGACATTTACTTACAGACTAATGAAAAGAATATCAGTCATGTCAAATAAACTTTTAAATCATAATTATTTAACAAATATTTTATTTTTGTATTAAAATAATTATGCAGCAAAATTGCAAAACATAAAACATGAATTGATAATTATTTATTAAAGGAGAATTAATTAATATCAGAAATTATTTTTAAATGATTAGATACCCCAATCAATTCTTGAATCAGAAATTATTTTCTACATAAATATTTTTTTTACGTATTTTTAGCTTAGTGATAAACATATTTTGGGGGGGCAGGTTGCTTCCCTGTTCTCTATAGTCCCTCTTAGCTTCTGTCTTTGCTCTTCCCCATCTTTTGTGACTGCTCTTCTGTTTCACACATTTAGAAGATTGATGCACTGGTTTCCTTAAATCACTGAGAATATGGAAATCATTTCATGCTAATAATTAAATGAGTATATCCATTTTTTCAAACTAAAAAGAAGATAAAGACATTCACGATGGGTACATTTTATTATATGCGATGTATGTATCAATAAAATGAGTCTAGAAATGAAAAAAAATGTAGACAAATTTGACCTTGAGTCAACAAACTTGGGAAGGCCTGCAGCATACTGAAAGAGGCAAGGCCTTGAAGTCATATGTTTGCAGGGCTCCAGACTTTCCTTATTTGACAGTTAATCTTATCTCTGAGTCTTTATTATCTCATCACTAAAATGAGAAAAAATGGTTATAACTCAGATTGACTGTGAATAACAATTCCATGTAGAATATCTCTCATATACACTGTTCTTAGGAATCAGTCTCGTTATCCTTCTGTGATATACGTTTTGAATCTATATGATGATTGGTATGATGTTGATTTTCTACTGATGACATTGGGAATTTTTCTCAATCAAAATAATGTTTCTCCATTAAGTTTAAATTATGCTTTAATTCGTATATTTTAATATTTGCACATGCTAAAACTATAGTACCAAAATGGTCCAACCTTTGTATGATTTATTTGATTTTTTGTTTTCCAGTATGTTTGAAGAGTTTTGACTCCCAAGAGATTACTTGATATCCAGCATTCTGTACATTGGTTCATGGCAGAGATTTTGTTGGCTAATGGTAACTAGCTTCTACTTACTCATTCATTACTTTAAACAAATTCATGTTTATTTTATATCAACGTATCTCTCAAAGAGTTATACTATTCAACACATGAATATTGTTGGAAGTAGAAAATACAGGCAAATATGCATGAATGCACACATGTAAGAGTATATGCTGGAATCTCACAATGAAGTATTCATTAAAGTTGGAAATTGCTGCAGTCTTTAACATTTGAACAAAGTTTAATAAGACATTTAAGTATTCCATATAAATTGCATAGATTTTCATTTTCTTAGGCTAGCCCATTTTCCAATAAAAATCATCACTGTGACCCATCTTGCATCATTAACTGACATCTAAAATTCATCTGCTGGTGTGATAATAAATAGCCTAGGGAAAGGCTATAGGAGAGTGCATAGCACATTAAATAAGCTTCTGAACACAGAGAACTGATAATTTTATACTTTCTTAGAGAACAAATTATTTTAAAGAAATAAACAAGTATAAAGGTAGGTAATGAAAACTATATCTGGGAAAGAATGATACTATGTAATACATTTTAGTGATTTTATTTTGAAATATTTCCTTATCCCTGATTATGATTTTCTAAATTATTTCTTAGTACACTTTTGCCAAAGATACAAATTTTAAAAAAAAATGTTAAACAAAATAAGTACATTTTAAATGAGTATCTTATGAATATGCAAAGGTAACTTACAAATAGGATCTTTTTTATGTTATCACATTTTTTTAATGAGGGCTTTTAAATAACTGTTGGACTAGGAATCATGTGAATAGAATTTTTTTTTTGAGAGATGATATAAAAATATGCTATTTTCAGTTCATGTGTGTTAATCAGAGAGTGAACACATTTTTTAAGTAAGAAGGTAAAGATAGAAAATAAAATATTTCTATCACTAAACTATTAAAATTACATAAGGACGTTATTCTTGAGATGCCTAACTTCTTCTATGCATTATTTTATTTCCTTAAACTCTCATTCTGTCCACAGCCTATTTGTGCTAGGGCACTTGGATAGATTCCCATGAGACCAACAATGTACATAAAGAAGGCACTCAATAGAGAAGGTTTACTAAAAAACGCTATGTAAAAGGCCTGGTAGTGACAGTCTGGACAGAGAACACCTCCATGCACCACAGTGCTTCACCAAGTAAAAACCTCTGTTCCTTACAATATTACTCCAGAAAATAGCTTTTCCATTCTTCATGATATCAGTGGCAGCCAACTAGATGAGAGGTGATTATCACCTTCACAGTGCCCTTAATTCTGCACCAACTACCGAGGAAAATGGCTTTTATAAATTGGGCTACAGATGCAGTGATGTCACTAGCTTAGCTTGCTTTGTCCTACTCTATGACTAGAATCCCAAGGAACTTAAAATGCATAAAAAAATAAAGCTTTCTACAGATAGTACAAACTTGCCCCAATTCCTGGCATACATAAGAGTAAGCCTTGTCCTCTGAAGTATTATTTATCTAGGCATTCTGGCCCAGACATACTCTCATTGTTCCCCTAACATGGTGAGGTTATTGTGAATGGAGGGGGGCATTTTAGGGAGAGAGTGTTTTGCTTTCCTCCTTTTTTGTTTTTTCAAAGATCACACGCCTTAGTTAGTTACTAATATTTCATTATATAGACAATTTGCAGAAGGTCTTGAAGGTGTAAGTGGTGGAGCTATAAATAAAATCCAGAAACATATCACCAGAGTTTATACTATTAAACCTAGAAATTATCATATAATATTAATAATCGAAAGGGATGAAAATAAAATAAATTGAATAATTTGGTTGAAAAAATCCAACCTGATATTTCTGTATAAGGATTTGTGAAAAAAGAAATTTTGGATTTTATGTTTATAAAATGTTTATAATGTTATTCATCATATATAGAGTATAAGAACATAAGTACAGAATATAAGCAAAGGACAGCAAGTTAAATCAATTTCTATGCTGTACAGCATTTGTGTAAAAATTTAGAAATCTTATTATCCATCAAAATTCTTTTGTATCTGTATTTGTATGCTCCTTGTTTGAAAAACTGCAATTGATTGGAATGTAATGTTGATAGAGAATAGGAAAGAAAGACAGAATATTGATTGAAAAAATTCATAGTATATCCTCACATGATTTTACTGATGGATAATAAATTCCTTTGTAAGTATTTAAATCAATCACATTGTCCAGGAATACATCATATTCCATGGCAATCTATTCTACATACTGCAAAATATTCTTTAGGAAAATAGTGGATATCATTTCAAAATGGATTATCTACTTTTAATTAAAATAAAAAAGACATTTAATTAATTTAGTTGGGAGTGATGCAATATTCACTATTCTCTAATTTAGAAAAAATAAAACTTACAAATGAACTATTTGCTTAAAATTTGTTTTTGTTCATGTAGTAGAAATTTTGAATGCAAAATATAAAACAGGATCCAAAGAGGATATATTTATTTAAGAAAGTACTATATCAGAGTTTTGTACTTTTTATCATTCTTGAAAGTAAATATAAAAAATATCTTACTAGTGAGTTTGCACTAGTTTGAGAACATTTGGGCAATCATATATATAACCAAATAATATTTACTTACTTATTTTAAGAATTATTCATTGTTTATTATTATTAAGAAATTAGCTTGTACAAAAGAGAGCACTGGGTGGCTAAACAAGTCCAAAGTATACAGGGCAGGACTTGTGTAAGAGATGATTATGAGCAGTTGGCAACCACACAGGAATAAGAGAAATCTAATGTGTTCTAGGTAAACCCAAACCCTCTTATAAAGATTTTCAACTGATTTAGCAATGTTTGCCAAAAATAATCTCCCAAATGATTCAGTTGAACACTCCCGGGATAATGCCCTTACTCAAAGTTAACTAATTGGAGAATTTAATTACATAAAAATTATTCTCCTTTGGTCATACAACCGCATCACAGAAGTAAATTCTATCATATCATACCCACGTTCAATTAGAGGGAAGTAATAAAGAGCACATTCAAAGGGAACAGGAATCTAAAGTGTCATTTGAATATCCCATCTACACAGGATGCCAAGATTGTTCAGTGATAGAAAACTTATCATTGTAATTAACTCTACTTTTAACCCAAAGAAGGAAAAAAAAATCATAAAATTTGTTCTTTAATTTTTAAGAATTTGAAACTTTTTGTTTCCTTGATTGAACCCAGAGATATTTTACCACTGAGGCACATCTCCAGGCCTGTTTATTTTCATTTTGAGAAAAGTTCTGAATAAGTTGCTTAGCCTTGCTAAATTGCTGAGGCTGGACTTGAATTTTTCTATCCTCCAGCCTAAACATCCAGAGTTGTGGGAAATCAAGGTGTGTGCCTCTAAACCTGGCAGTATTTGATAAATTTTAATAAAAGAAAATTTTACTCATTTGTAAAATAAATAATTCCAGTTGTTACCTGAAATATAAATAGTCCTGGTTGTGTTGTACTATAATTAAGCAATTCCAGCCAGCAAACTGGAAGACCTCAGACAATGGAAACAAAAGGAAATTTATAAAACTAGAAATCCCACTTCTTCATATATATTTTAGATAAATACTCACAAATATCCACCATATAAACAATGCTGTTTACTTTGTTTATGGTAGCAGGAAGTTAACAACTATATGTTTTTACCCATAACAGAGGAAATAGGTAGATAAATTGTATATGAATACAAGAATTAGAAGAAATAAAACAAAGCAAGGAAACATATTAAATTTTGTCAAGAATAAAAGGAAAAACAAAAATTTATCAAGTTATAATTTATACAATTAATACACTTATTCAAAATACTGCACATTTTATAGTAATTCATATAGATACGAAAAAATAATACACACTGTCATAAAAAAGACACTAAAAAGATAGATTCACTAAATGTATCTTATCCTCAAAGAGATTTTGGAACTGAAAAAGGATATTAGGTAAAATCTAAGGAAATTTGAATAAGGTCTGAAATTTATTTAAAATAATGCATTAACATAATTTCATCAACTATGAGCAAATGTACCATACTTATTTAAGATATTAGTAGCAGGAAAACAGGATAAGGGGGGCATACAGAACATATTTGCAACTTTTTATGTATCTAATTTGAAATAAAATGTTATTAAAAGTTTAAAGATAAAGCCTTATTTCTGTCTTTTTCAAAATATTATCAAAATAAATTATACTTCATAATATTAAAATAACAGTGCAGCAATATTGAATTACTATAGTGCTATTTTTGTCTTCATAATGAATTACTATTTTGACTATCTACTTATATTGATATTAACATATATATTTCCTTAAAATAATCAATGTGCTTATGTATTTTATTCCTATTATATAAACAAGTATAGGAAATCTTAGAAATTAAGTGATTCTCATAAAATAAATAAAATTCCCCAAATAAGATAATGTGAATAGATGACAGGTGGGCCTAGAGTTCTTCATCTTCAAGCACTGGGACATCTGGGCTGAATCTAGAGTAGCAATATTCAGTCTTGGCATAATATTATAGCATGCCATAACATTACTTTTATTTACTATATATCTCATTATATAAAAAGATTAAAAGGAATTACATTATTGCTATGCATACATCATATGAAAAATTAAAATCAAAGACAAAACAATCAAAATCATTCTTCCAGTCAAGTGTTTATATTCATAATGTCACTGCTTGAAAAAATAACTATGGACATAAAAAGAGATACTTTTAAATGGCTTAAGACTAATATCCTGTTGTCTGGATCATGTCTGAATTGTCTCTTTTTGTAATCCCCCAAATTTAAAGCAAAAATCGAACTTCATCCCACATAGTGGATATTAGTTACCAAGGCTCCCTTGCAGCTATAGCAATGAAATGAGACTTAGATACTCAGAAATGTCTGAAGGGGAATTGGAGACTTCTGACAGATAGTCAGAAAGGAGGGATGCAAAGATGTAGCAACCACATATATTTTCTATAGTCAAGACTTGTATTTGCATTGTCTGGTGTCCTGTCTCAGTAGAGTCAGTGGGGACACAGAATTATCACCTAAAAAAGAAAGCAATATTGCTTTTATGAAGAAATTTGTTGTAAGCTATAAAACTAGTGATTTGGCCATTAGTTTCCTTTTTTTCCCTTTTTTACTGAAGCCTGAGCTGTAAAGAGGAGAAAGATAGCAGACACAATTGGAAACAGAAGATATAATGCAATGAAGATTTATTCCTTAGTACAGAAGTTACAGAATCAGCAAAATATCAGTTTCTGCCTTTCTGATTGTCTAATGGTTTCTGCCTCTCACATATTACCTTTGAAGCCTAAAGGGGCAGAGCAATTAGAAACATCACATGCAATCTTTTGCCATATCATTTTTATTCTTCTATTATAAAAAATGTTGTCTTTTCTTTTATGTGTATCAGAATGAATTTTCTAATGATGAAAGCCTGTTTTAATAATCAAATCTTTCAAGCCAGTGATGATTCAAATGCTGACTATTTGATCTTGTCAGTTTGCCAGAATGTTTTAAAAAATGAACAGCACATTTTCAGATCATTATAGAGGAGATTTTAGGTTGATGGCATGATATTTTATCTTCAAATGGAGAAAATGCCCAAGTGTAAGCAATTTTCAAAATGTATAGCCCAACAAAGATAGGAACATATGAAAGGATTGTTACACTGAAGTATGATGAATAGTTTCTAGCTTTTCTGATTAATGGACTGTTCAGAAAGATGTGCATCTGGGAGCACTGAGTTTAAAAATAAATTCAAGGAATTCCTGAGTTCTAATTTCATATCTTCAAACAGTAGGACTCTGTAATTTATGCAAACTCTGATGGATTTTTTTAAAGCTGCATTTAAGATGAGCAGTGTCAATTTCACAAAAGAATAATACTGAAATTTCCATGCACTCATTACTTCATAGAAGCAACTGAAAAGGGAAAATGAAGTCATCTACTCATTTCCCATTCCAGAAATATAGCATTTTAAAATTTTGAGTTATTTTTGTCCATCCTAAGATCTTTCCATATATAAGAAGTATTTTAATGCCACATTGTAACATTGCCAAAATTTTTCAAAATTTTACATAAGTAATTACACTTTATGATTTATTAATTGAATGTGATATTACTTAAATATCACATTTCTAATAATAGAGATTCACTAGGACATGATTACAACATGCTTATGGTGCTAACTACTCTGGAGTCTCAGGTGGGAGAATTACCTGAGCCCAGGAGTTGAGAGACCAGCCTGAGCAACACAGAAAAACTGCATATCAAAAAGTAAAGAAATAGAAATAAAGGTTCATATAATCTTGGTTCTATTTATATTCTGTATATATCAATTTAGACACAGCAACATAAAACAAAAATAAAAATTGTCAAGAATTTTTCTCTTACAATTAATGTATTAGAAATCCTATAAAGACATAAAAATTTAGAAAGAATGAACATAAATACATGCAAAAATTTAAAGAGTTTGGAGGAGATGAAAATATTATGTAATGTATTGATTTTATGGGACAAAAGAAGGAATTAAAAAATAGAAAGCAATAACATCAACAAAAAGTCTGTCATGATGCATTATAAATTCAAGATTCATTCCTTCAGAAAATATAAGTCAACTTCGTGACTAAGTTTTGATTGAGGAAAATTGTCATTCATTATTATTCCGAAAGGGTAAATATGAAATATGAATGAAATATAAAATAATAAAGTGAATATTTTGATCTATTTTAGTTTATTATTTACTGAAAAGTAAGTCATAGACTATTCATTAAACTCAATAGATTTGTAAATAAGAAAAATATAGTGGGAAATTATATAGTCTTTTATTGCCAAGCACAAATGATTAAACCTATAAGATTTTAATACATATATACAAACATAAGAAGATAAATTAAAATGATCATATTTTCCAATATATTTTTATGGAAAAAATCATTACACTTATTAGACAGTAGAAATGATTTAGTTAAAACAGAAAAACAATCACAGTAATAATTGTTTTAGAAAAAAGAAAACTATGTAGTTTTTGGAAAGTTGTTGAATTTGCTTCAATACAGTTTTACATTCTCCAAAATTCTCCAAAATTCTTCACCTAAAAACAAGCAGAACTATAATAAAAACCCAATTCAAACACAGTGTTAATAATAAACAAAGTAGCTTTTTGTTGCTATAATACCTGTGATAATTAACTTATAATGAGAAAACATTTATTTTGGCTCACAGGTTTGAAAGGTTTACTTCATTGTCATCTGGAAGCAATGCCTTTTGGTCTATCTATGATGGAAACCACATCATGGTAGGGAATGCATGCCATGATGCAAAACCACTCACCACCTAGCAGGGAAGTGAAAGCAAGAGAAAGATTGCGATCTTATTATCCTTTTCAGTGGCTTGCCCCCATGACTGGAAGACCTGCTTGTAGGCCCTGCTTCTTAAAGTTTCTACCTCCTCCTAATATTACTGGGATGGAATCAAAGTCCTTAACACACATGCCTTGGTGGAGAGTTCAGATCAAAAACGTAGCAGCAGATATCTAAAGTGACTTCCCAAAAGAGTGTGATGGAAACAAATAGATAGAAATCATACATGCATGTTATCTAGAACTGCACAAATGCAGAGGAAAATAAAAGTGCCTCACAGACTAGAAAGGAGGGAATCATGAATGTTTTTTTTTCGCTTGGAGCTGCATCTGAGAGCCAAGTGTGCAGAAGGGACACATGGTACTGAATCACTGAAGTGCCTATGATCTTTTGAACTCAAGATGCTAGAGCTCTACTACAACACAGGAACTGAAAGTAAGAAGAAAGTGTTGGGCAGAAACATGAGAGGGAGTATAGAAGCAATTCCCTGCAATGGAGGCAGAAAATATGGAAAAAACAAGCTGATTGATTATAGAATGTTTTATGGGGAAAACAAGAAAGAAAAGAACACTACAAAATTCAAAAGGTGTTTTGAAAATTTTTCAAACTAAACACTCAAGAAAATTAATTTTATATGGAAAATGAACAACAAAAATATTGAGATAAAATATTTTGTAAAAACAATATGTAGGGACAGGCATGGTGGCAGGAGAGACTGAGGCAGGAGGATCATGAGTTCAAACCTAGCCTCAGCAACTTAATGAGGCACTCAGTAACTCATCGAAGCTCTGTCTCAAAACAAGACATAAAAAAGGGCTGGTAATGTGGTTCAGTGGTTAAGCACTCTTGGATTTAATCACAGGTGCCAAAAATAAAATTTAAAAAAATTAAAAAGCAGGAATAGAATTATTTCCCTTCAGAACATGAAAGCCTCCTATAAAAAGACCTCACAAAACAGATACAAAAGCTGTTGCAATGGGTGAGGTGGCACATGCTTGTAATACCAGACTCCACTAAGTGAGGTGCTAAAAAACTCAGTGAGACCCCGTCTCTCAATAAAATACAAACTAAGGGCTGGGGATGTGGCTCAGTGGTCGAGTGTCCCTGAGTTCAATACCTAGTACCCAAAACAAAACAAAACAAAATTAGTTTCATCATTAATGAGTAAAGATGTTAATAAAATGATAAAAGTCATGAAGAAACACAAAAATGAAAAAAGGAATGTTGTAACATATTTCATAAAAGAATCAAATCAAATATATCTATATTTGTAAAAAGTCATGAGCAAAATTTAATTTTAGTCATTATTGATTTGTGTAATGTATTTTATATTTGTTTCAAAAATGGTATGTTCATATCATACCTATTTTCTGGTCAATTGATTATTGAGGTGACTAATGGTACCACAAACTGTTCAGAATTTATGGACTAGTCTGATATTTATTTTTCACCATTATAAACATCTCTGATACTATTTTCTTTACACTGCCTCTCAGTGTTATTAAGTAGAAATGAAAAATAGCATGTGCACATATTAAACTTTGTATAATATAAATCATAATTCAGCAGCATGCCATTCTGCCAGAGTGTTCCAAGAATCCTTCTCCTCAACTGGACTGAAGTCATCATGAGCTGGGTCTATCTAATTCTGTGCATATTTTTGGTGTGGTGCTCAAATCACATGCATTTTTAAAGACTAAAAATAAAAGATGCTTTCACTCAATTTTATGTTCAAAACTTAATTCTTAACTCTTACATTTTGTGTTTATTTGAACAGTTTGATCTTATGACTTATTTTTATAGACAGGGCTAAAACATAATAAAGAATAGATTTTTTATAGTTCTGTGTAGTAAATTCTAAGATGTAGTGTATAAAATTATACAGGAAAGATATACTTTATCTATTGCAACCACATGAATTGACAGAAGAGGGTACATTGTCTACACTGTCTTTGAATTTATAACTAACTGATTGTGGTCAAAAAGGTGATATTGATGTTAAAATATTAGCAAGTCAGAAACATAACATTCTGCTTCTAATTTGGACAATTGTCAAGGTATGACTCCAAGTAGAATCTGTACAGAAATTATCTTTCACAAGTATAATTCAGCTATTTCATGCCATTCATATTGGAATTTATATTATGTGCATTCTTTAGAAATAAGTGTATACTCAAGAAGTTCAATTGTATAGAACTGCTGCTAAGTATTTTAGTACAACATAGGAGGTTGTGACCTGTTTGTTGCATGTTTTTTTGATAACAATATTTTCTTTCCAAATCAATTATTTGTGAGTCTATTATAGTAAAAAAAGTGGGAGTGACACTGTACATAAAATGTGGTTAGTTTTTAATACTTTAAATATATTGGAATGATTACATTTTGTCTTTTCATCTAAGGGCAAAGTACACTTGTTTTGTATTGAATCTGTTGCCTGTGTGAAATTTATAGAGACAAGAAAACAGAGCAATAGTCAAGCAACTCTTTTCAGAGTAAACAAATATTAGTTGCTACAGCTACCATTCACTTTTACAAGTTTCTTCCACTGAAGCTAAGCAGACATACATTATGAAATGAAACCATATATTTACATATTTAATTCTATTTTGCAAAGTTCAAAATGTCATTAGGTTAAAAGCAACAAATACTATACTTGTTGACTATGAAGAGTTTTAGTATTTTAATTAGATGAAAGAAAAAGTTGGAAATATAACTAGTGTTCTTTCAAAAATAAAAACTTAGATGATAAAACATTATGCATTTTTCAACCAAAATTCTAATAAAGCTAAAAAAGGAAAGGTATAGCATCTCTAGTAAACTCTGAAAGCACTATTATTTAGAATTATATAGGAAAGAATGACTATAGAACTAACATTTTAGTTCGTATTTTGCTAAGTATATGCCCATTATAATATTCAAATAGAGGCAGAAAGATTAAATCTTTCCTATATTTTCATGTACTTTAAGAATTTAGTGCCCATTTTGAGAAACCTCAGATAACACACACTAAAAGAAGACATTCATTATTTATTGCATTTTAATTTATTTAAAAATGAAGATTTTATAAATTAGGATTTATAGGAACATTGGGTGAACCTATCTTTCAGTCTAGGATATTTGTATTAAAAGATAAAACATTGGGTTAAATCCTGTTACCTACTGAAGAAGACACTTAGATTAGCTCTCTCATCCTTTTCTACCTGGGGAGTTTAAAAAGCTAAAACTATCTGTTTTTTTTCAAAATCCCTTGTCCCTGAGTGAAGTCATACCAATTAGAGATACTAGTACAAGATTTGGATAACTGAAATTAAATAGAGAATTTCTCCTTGTTCATGGCAGCTGATTCACAAATCCCCAAAATGAAAGTGTTTGCAGCAGTTAGATAATACATTCCTCTGTGCAGTCTTGTGGATTGCAGGTGTAGGGCAGTTTGGCAGTGGCTGCAGTGGGAGTAGTAACAGGGGAGGCCCCCTGACAGTTAGATGAAACCTCATAAATCAGATATAGAAAGCAAATATTCAGTGTCTACCTTCTTAATTCTGATCCAGCTTTTCAAAAGGTTTTATAGTCATTGTATTGAATCCCTATGCCTTAAAATATAGAGGAGTTTTTCCTTATATTAAACCTTTTTCTAGTAGTGGGGATGTTAGATAAAATGATAATATACGTTTAGTTTTTGAAGATCCTCCAAACTATCTTCCACAATAGTTGTACTAATTTACAACATCACCAATTTGTAAGTTTTCTTTTCTCCACATCCTCTCCAGTACTTACTTTTTTGTTATGTTTTTTGTTTTTGTTTTGTTATTTTTTTTGGTTTTGTTTTGTTTTTGATAATAGGCATTCTAAATGGATTGAGGATGTAACTGTATATGATTTCCCTTATGATTAGTGAGTGATATTAAGCAGTTTTTCAAATATTTGTTAGTAATTGCATTTTATTTTGGGAAATGTTAATCGTTTTAGCCCAAGTTTTAACTAGGTTATCATAATTATTGTATTTTCTATTAAATGTTTGAGTTCCTTAGGTATTCTGAATGTTAATTCCTTGTCAGGTGTATAATCTGCATTTTTTACTCTCATTCTGAGTTTTGAACAATGTAAAAAAAAAAAAAAAACCTGAACACCTGTGTTTATTGAAGCACTATTCACAAAAGCCAGTGTTGGGAGGGGAGACTGAATTATGGTCCTTGATCTGTCTAGTGACACATGTGATGCATCTTCTGGGAACTTTTAGAGTGAGGGTACTGACTGATTGCCCAGTTGCTATGACGTTGCCCTGTTCAAAAGGAGGATCCATGCCAGCCACAAAATTATCAGTTCTTGACCCAAATTTCAAATACTAGCTACCCAGGGATAAAGAATTATGGGAACAAGCTGAGAATTACAATTGGGCTGTTAGTATCCAAACTTGTTTCTGTTTGCTTTGGAGAAACTTTCTCACAATAAATCCTTTTCATGTTGAAACCTATATAATAAAGGCTACCAATCAAAAAAAAGTCCAGTACTAGATGGATGCACAGCTGAGTTCTACAAGACCTTTAAATAAGAACTAATACCAATACTCTTCAACTTAATTCAGGAAATAGAAAAAGTGGAAGCACTTCCAAACTCATTCTATGAGACCAATATCACCGTAATTACAAATTCAGGCAGAGACACATCAAAGAAAGAAAATTTCATGCCAATATTTCTAATAACAACTGCAAAAATTCTCAATAAAATTCTGGCAAATCATGTAAAAAACTTATCAGGGCTGGGGATGTGGCTCAAGTGGTAGCGTGCTTGCCTGGCATGCGTGTGGCCCGGGTTCGATTCTCAGCACCACGTACAAACAAAGATGTTGTGTCCGCCAATAACTGAAAAATAAATATCAAAAAATTCTCTCTCTCTCTCTCCTTTCTCACTCTCTCTTTAAAAAAAATAAAAAAATAAAAAACTTATCAAAAACATAGTGCACCATGTTCAAGTGGGGATCATCCCAGGGATGCAAAGTTGGTTACACATAAGGAAATCAATAACTGTAAATTCATAAAATCAAGAGACTTAAAGATAATAACCATATGATCATCTCAATAGATGCAGAAAAAACATTCAACAAAATACAGCACCCCTTTATGTTCAAAAGACTAAAAAAAGCTAGGGATAACAGGAACCTATTTCAACATCCTAAAAGCTATCTATGCTAGCCCAAGGACAACATCATTTTAAATAGAGAAAAATTGAAGGCATTCCCTTTAAAAACTGAAAAAAAGCAAGGATGCCCTCTTTTACCACTTCTATTTATCATTGTTCTTGAAACACTGGACAGAGCAATTAGACAGATGAAAAAATTAAAGGGAAACAAATAGATAAAGAAAAACTCAAATTAGCACTATTTTCTGTTGATATGATTTTATATCTAAAGACCCCAAAATTTCATCAGAAAGTATTTAGAACTAGTAAATGAATACAGCAAAGTAGCAGGATATAAAATCAACACCCATAAATCAAAGGCATTTCTGTATATCGGTGACAAGTGCTCTGAAAGAGAAATGAGGAAAAATATTGCATTCACATAGCCTCAAAAAAATGCAATACTTGGGATTCAACCTAATGAAAGAGGTGAAAGACTTCTAAAATGAAAACTACAGAACACTAAAGAAAGAAATTAAAGCAGACCTTAGAATATGGAAAGATCTCCCTTGTTCTTGGATAGGCAGAATTAATATTGTCAAAATGACCATACTATCAAAATAAATATACAGATTTAATGTGCAATTCCAATCAAAATCCCAATGGAATTACTCATAGAAATAGAAAAACCAGTCATGAAATTCATCTGGAAAAATAAGAGACCTCTGTTAGCTAAAGCAATCCTTAGCAAGAAGAGTGAAGTAGGTGGCATCACTATACCAGTCCTTAAACTATACTACAGAGCAATAGTAACACAAACAGCATGGTACTGGCATCAAAGTACACTTGTAGACCAATGGTACAGAATAGAGGACACAGAGATTAACCCACATAATTACAGTTATCTTATATTTGACAAAGGTACCAAAAGCATACATTGGAGAAAAGATAGCTTCTTCAACAAATGATGATGGGAAAACTGGAAATCTATATACAACAAAATGAAATTAAACCCTTATATTTCACCATGCAAAAACTCAGCTCAAAGTGGATCAAGAACCTAGGAATTAAACCAGAGACACTGACTCTATGAGAAGAAAAAGTAGGCCTAAATTTCCACTATGTCAAATTAGGCCCCCAATTTTTTAATAAGACATCTATAGTGTAAAAATTAATATCAAGTATCAATAAATGGGATAGATTCAAACTCAAAAGCTTCTTCTCAGAAAAAGAAACAGTGAGGTGAAAAGGGAGCCTACAAATTGGGAAAAAATTTTTACCACAAGCATGTCAGAGAAAGCACTAATCTGCAGGATATATAATGAACTCAAAAAATCTTAACACCAAAATAATAAATAGCCCAATCAATTAATGGGTCAAGGAACTGAAAAGACAATTCTCAGAAGATAATATACAATTAATCAACTAATATGTGAAAAATGTTCATCATCACTAGCAATTAGAGAAATGCAAATTGAAACTACTCTAAGATTTCATCTCACTCCAGTCAGAATAACAGCTATTATTAATATAAACAGCAATAAGTGTTGATGAAGATGTGGGGAAAAAGGCATACTTATACATTGCTGGTGGGTCTGCAAATTGCTGTAGCCAATATAGAAAGCAGTATGGAGATTCCTTAGAAACCTTGGAATGGAGTCACCATTTGATCCCAGCTATTCCACTCCTTGATCTATACCCAAAGGACTTAAAAACAGAATGCTATAGGGACACAGCCACATCAGTGTTTATTCAGCACAATTCAAGATAACTAAACTGTGGAACCAACCCAGATGTCCTTCAGTAGATGAATGGATAAAAAAAAATGTAGTATATTTACAATGGAATATTACTCAGCAATAAAAGAGAATAAAATCATGACATTTGCAGGTAAATGGATGGAGTTGGAGAATATTATGCTAAGTAAAATTATCTAATCCCTAAATCACAAATGCCAGATGTTTTCTATGATTCAAGGATGCTGTTTCATAATGTGGTTGGAATGGGTGGCATGGGAGGATTAGATGAACTCTAGATAGCGCAAGGGGTGGGAGAGGTATGGAGGGGACATGGGGATAGGAAAGAGGGTGGAATGAGATGGACACCATTACCCTAATTACATGTATGAAGACATGAATGGTGTGGCTCTCTTTGTGTACAATCAGAGATATGAAAGATTGTGCTCTGTATGTGTAATATGAATTGTAAACCATTCTGCAGTCATATATTACAAATTACAATATAAAAAAGAAAGATGAAAATGATTTTAAAAAGCTATATAATAAGCATGCTGGGCTGATTCTGGTCACTATCTCCCTACCAAGGTGTAATGGACCTCTGAGCCCCAGCTTTTCTCTATTTGTGCATCTGTTTGTCTTTTCTTTATTCCCTCATTGCCCCATTCGGTTTCCTGAATTAATGGCTATGCAGGTTGTGGCAAGCCAGGATATAAATGTCTATCAACAAAAAACATGGAAAAAATAAATATGGTATATAAGGACAATATAATTCTATTCAACTACAAGAAAAGCATAATATCCTATCATTTGCAGCACATGGTGGTTAAGTGAACTAAGTCAGGCATATAAAAACAAACATCACATGACCTCATTCAAAAAATGAAATTTTAAAAAGTGTATGTCATTAAAATTTAGAGCAACATTTTTAGCAGAGACATGGGCAGGGAAGGGGGATAGGAAGGCTTTGGTCAAAGGATACAAATTTACCTTTAGATAGAAGAAATATATTCTGGTGTTCTATGGCACAACAGGGTAAATATAATGAGCAACATTGACTTATGTATTTCCAAACAGAAAAAGAGGATTTTAAATGTACTCACCATAAATACAAGTATAAAGTATACAATATATAAAGTATAAAAACAATACAAGTATAAAGCAATGACTATGCTATGTACAATGACTTGAATGCTACCAGATCTCTCTCTCTCTCTCTCTCTCTCTCCCTCCCTCTCTCTCTCTCTCTCTCTCTCTCTCTATATATATATATATATATATATATATATATATATATGAATTAAAATACCACAAGGAAGCTCAAATATGTGTGTATATTATATATCAATAAAAAAATTTAGCTGGGCACCTGCCTATAATCTCAGTGACTGGAGAGGTTGACACAGGAGGATTGCAATATAGAGGCCAGGCTCATCAACTTAGTGAGAACCTCTTTCAAAGTAAAAATTTTTAAAAAGGGCAGGAGTTATAGTTCATAGATTCAATTCAAAGTACCACACACACACACAAATTAACATTTTCTGACAAAATTGATCATTCATAACATTGCATTAATGGTATACAGAGATCTAAACTGTACTTTCTTCAAGGGATGCCTCTTTGAAAAGTAAGTAGCCAGTTTAACATAACGTGTATAAATATTCTTAAATAAAAAGAATTATTTGATAGAATTAGGGGTGATCAGTTTTATTATAGAAAAATATAGGTTTATCAGAGCGACACATTGTGATTTTTTTTATCTCATTTTTAACCTGGTCATGTAGAATCAATTACAATCAGATTCACACTAATACCAATCAGGAAATAGTAACTGTAATTACAAAAACAAAATTTTTGTAACTCTTTACATTTGACAAATAATTTTCCAAATACTACCACAGTAAAAGTTAAAATATTATTTGTGGTCACCCGAGAGTTTATGATGTATGTTCAAAAATGTGTGGAGTTAATAATGGAAGATCATTCTAGAAACATTCAGGAATTGTGAATTAATTATGGATTACAGATTTATTTTTTTTCTATTAACCACTATTGGTGAATCACACCTGTAAATTACTTTTATTTGCTATTGTATAATATCTAATAATTTAAATCTTGTAAATCTTGTAAAATTATTCCTGTGAAATTAGCTATATGATAAAGCAGTTCGAACTGATTAATTATGAAAAAGAAGTGATTCAAAACAAAGCATTGGTACTGGGTAAATAAAATTAAATAAACAATTGAGTAAATTAATTACACAAATGTTTTGTTGTAAAAAAAAAGATAAATACTTTTATCTCATCTATTGAACTTTTATTTTTGCTCAGTTATTCAAAAAGTTTCCTCAAAACTAATTTTATTTTGTATATTCTGATACATATTATATACCATAAATATCCTTAGAGAGTATCTACAGAGGTTGTCAAAAATTCTGAAATGTAATTCTTATTTAAGCATACCTCTTAGTATTTGAGTGATAATAAATATAAAAAAACATCAAATTGAAAGTATTTGAGAAATCAGTAGGAGACCTCCAAAGGAAGCTTAAAACAATGTGAAAAGTGATTACAATCTACACATTTAATCAATTCAAATTATCCTTATAATTTTATTGACAGGACATATGGAGAATATATTGTACAATAATAATTATATAATGAATCCCTCTCTCCTTTCCCATTCAGAGATGAATGAATGAATATCTTCATGATATAAGATCATGTCATTGCATCTTATTCAGTATTGGATTGAAAAGAAAGAAAGAAAGAAAGAAAGAAAGAAAGAAAGAAAGAAAGAAAGAAAGAAAGAAAGGAAGGAAGGAAGGAAGGAAGGAAGGAAGGAAGATGACAGGCAAGTAAATAATAATAAAGATGTATGACATTCAAACTTCTGACAACTTTATTGGGTAGATGTTTTATTTTTAAAAAGAAATAACCCAAATGAAATGGAAATAAATTTAAGATATAATTACTTTAAATTTTAGATATAACTTAAATTATTCTTACTTAAAGCATTGTGATTTTCCAAAGAAAAATATTCAATATCATTGTACCATATTTTATTTATCTATACAAAATTATATAAAATTATATATTAATGGTAAAATCTATATATTATTCATTTTTAGATTTTGTTATGTTAAAAAAACTTGTTGATAAACCTACATATTATTCTTTAAGATTTTGATATAAAGATAGTAACAAAATTGTTAAATACAGTTCAAAAATTTCTTTCTTTTTTCTTTTTTTTTGGGGGGGGGGTACCGAGGATTGAAATCAGGGGAACTCTATCACAGAGCCACATTTTTAGCCGTATTTTATATTTTATTTTTATTTTTTAATTTATATATGACTGTGGGATAGAGTACAAATATTATTACACATATAGAGGACAATATTTCATATATCTGGTTCTATAAAACTATATTCACACCAATTCGTGTCTTCATACCTGTACTTTGAATAATAATCATCCTCACATTCCACCATCATTAATAACCCCATGCTCTCTCCTTTCCCTTGCAGCACTCTGCCCTATCTAGAGTTTGTCTTTTCCTCCCATGCTCCCACTCCCTGTCCCACTATGTTTCAGCCTCCTTATATCAAAGAAAACATTTGGGATTTGTTTTGGGGGGGATTGGCTAACTTCACTTAGCATTATCTTTTCCAACTCTATCCATTTACCTGCAAATTCCATGATTTTATTCTCTTTCATTGCTGAGTAAAATTTGATTGTGTATATATGCTACTTTTTTTTTTTATCTGTTCATCCACCAAAGGGCATGTGGTTTGTGTCCACAGTTTATCTACTGTGAATTGTGCAGCTATAAACATTGAAGAGGCTGTGTCCCTGTAGCATGCTGTTTTTAAGACCTTTGGGTATAGACTGAGGAGAGGAATAGCTGGGTCAAAAGCTAGTTCCATTCCCAATTTTCCAAGAAATATCTAGAGAAATGCAAATCAAAACCACTCTAAGATTTCATTTCACTCCAGTCAAAATGGCAGTTATTATGTGTACAAATAAAATAAGTGTTGGTGAGGCTGTGGGGGAAAAGGTACTCTCATCCACAGCTGGTGGGACTGCAAATACATGGTGCAGCCTATTTTATATTTTATTTAGAGACAGGATCTCACTGAGTTGCTTAGTGCCTTGCTTTTGCTGAGGGTGGCTTTGAACTTATTATTCTCTTGCCTCAGCCTTGTGAGCAGCTGGGATTACATGCATGGGCCACCCTGCCTGGCTAAAAAATTCTACAATTTATTTACAATGTGGAAGAAAATTATAACAATCATTACAGAATGTATAGGTTGCATAAAAATAATTTAAAACACAAAGATCATGAGTCACTAATGCCATGTGGTATAAATATTGTAATTTTTTTTCTGATTACGAATGGAACAGATGAGGGTGTAAGTATATGGTTCTTTTTTGTCACTAGAAAATGTACTTATAATTTTATAATTTAACCCATTAATAACCTAGTTTCTAAAAATATGAAATATATTGAATGAACTTACATGGAGACATATCATACACAGTGACATGTGCATTCACATATTTAATCATTTTTCTCCTTCTTTGTTTAAAACTGGCCTCAGAAAATGAATTGGGTAGATAACTGTAGGTACTTAATTAAACATATGAATAAAAACAGTATTAGTTTATTTTAAGCAGCAACTTTCATTTATTCACAAATACACAGAAGGTCCATCTTTTAGGTAAAATGTGGAGAGTTGTATAAGCAACTTAGAATTTATTCTTGAATTGTAAGGGATGTACCTTTAGATGTGCTTGTGAAGCATAACGTAAATAATGGACAAAGTAGCCACATAGTACACATGAAACTATTACTCTCCCTCCCCTGCAAGCAGAAGCTATGCTTTCATAACAATCTCATAATCAACTTGAGAATACTTTGCAAAAATTCTCCTTAAACAGCAGCATGCATTGTGATGTTCAGATTAAAATAATTCTTCATATATATGGATTATGATAATATTACTGATTTTTAAAACTGATGCACAGATTTAAAATTTCTATCTTTAGCCTTGCTAGAATTAGATTTAAAAAAATGGAAAAAGATACATTCTGATACCAAGAGTTATACTTAAATTATTTCCTGGTTTACTTTTGTAGAGAAAAAAGTACTTTTTGACAGTTTTATACTGTATTTAAATTTGTATACATATATGTATACACACACATATATGCATATGTGTATATGTTGGAGATGCATTGCATAAAATTAAAGCGATGTATACATTTATTTATATATAAATATGTGAGTCTGTTATACGTGTGTGTGCATATATATATTTTTATTTTTTATTTTTTTAAAGAAAGAGAGAGAGAGAGAGAGAGAGAGAGAGAGAGAGAGAATTTTTTGATATTTATTTTTCAGTTTTTGGTGGACACAACATCTTTATTTTTTTTATTTTTATGTGGTGTTGAGGATCCAACCCAGCACCCAGTGCATGCCAGGTGAGCACGCTACCACTTGAGCCACATCCCCAGCCCTGCATACATATTTTTATATATGCAAGCTATTTTCACCTCTTTTTGATCTATGTTATGAAGTTTGTTCCACCTCAGGATTTTCAGAGCTCTTTTATTCCCTTTAGATACTACATAGTATTTTATTATAGAAATCTATATTAATGATATGTAAAGAATCACACAATATCTGATTAGTATATATGTCACAAGGAACAACAATAAAATATCTATCTTGGGCCTTCTGGATCAAATGTTATCTGTCATATCTGTTCAAAGATGTTGAGAATGAAAACAGTCATAGACAACTTGTCAATGAGTGAAATTGGCTCTTCTCCCATGACATCTTATTTGCAAAAATGGGCAGGCTATACATATACAACTCTAATGTATATAATTAATTTTAATGATTTCTTTCTAATAGTTTAACTTTTTTCTGAATTATTTGTGATTACCAGCAAACCTGCAATGAATATCTTTATGTACTTATCACATTTACATAAGTAGTTATATTCACATGTATATTAAAATAATAGGAGTGTCAATTTTCCCTTTAAAGAAAAGTATCAATTTTCACTTCAAGCATCAATATCTGACAGTGTTTTAGATTATTTTTCAATGTTTGTAAACCAGGAATATGACAAATCATAAACAATTATATTCTTAAAATATATTTCTCTAGCTGGGTGTGTGGGTGCATGCCTGTAATCCCAGAGGCTCAGGAGGCTGATGCAGGAGGATTGCAAGTGCAAGTTCAAAGCCAGCCTCAGCAAAAGGAAGGTACTAAGCAACTCAGTGAGATCCTGTCTCTAAATAAAATACAAAATAGGGCTGGGGATGTGGGATATATATACACACACACATACACACACAACACACACATACATATATAATTTTTTCATATATTTATATATCATATATATAATATTTATATATTTCTTTAAAAATATATTTTTGAAAATTTTAAGTTTAACTTAGATTAGTTTATGAAAAATATATTTTAAAACTCCTTCTAAGAGTTGGAACTGAGGGGCCAGTAAATTCTTCTGGTGGGTAGAGGTCAAGGAGTTCCTCCTTACCTGGAAGGGCAGTGCTGAGACATACATTTACATGTTGTTAATGGTTTACTGGCTTCTTAGGAATTTGAAATTACAGGATTCTTGACAAAGATTGGCTAGCATATTAAAGAATGAGACAGTATACTCAGTTATGGCACAATCTGGAATTCAATAACTTCCTTGTTGGAAAGCTGTAAAGCAAAACGTGGTACCAAAAAAAAAAAAACCCAAGTGTACAAAAAAGACCTAAATCACTTAAGATCAGATTACAGCATGTTAATGAATTGGAAAATAATATCACTAAAATGTTAAACCTCTACAATATTTTGTATTTGTCTATTTATAATCACATTGGAAAAATTATAAGTGACATGCTGAATATAATATTTATATGCAAATACAAATAAACTAAAATAATCAAAGTAATCTTATAAAAGAACAAAGTTGAAAGAGTACAATACTTTACATCAAGACTAACAATAATGCTGTAGTAATTAAGACAATGTAGTTCTATGATAAGAATTGACAAATTGATCAGTGCAACAGAGAAGAGATTACAGAAGCAAATAACTGTTACTATGGTCATTTAATTTTTGGCAAAGATGGCAAATCAGATAATTTAGAAGGTAAAGTACTTTCAACAAGTGAAACAGAAGTTACAGGATATTAATATTGTTAAAAATATAAAAATAAACCTCTTCCATGCACCATGTAAAAATAATTTGAGATATTTATTTACCTCAAAATACAATCTAAGTCTGTAAAACCTTTGTTGACAAACATAGGACAAATTCTTTGTCTCATGGTGGGTAAATACATCTTAGGAGGGAGAAAGAATCATATAAATAAAAAAATTTGACAAATAGCCTAAATAGAATTAAAAAGGTTTGTTGTCAAAATTCTCCACTAAGTGGGTGAACAAACAAGCAACAAGCTGAGGAAGTTATTTCTGGATCATATATCTTACAATCTTGGTTTTCAGATTGTAGAAAGAATATTCATGACTCATGGGAAAAAGACAAAAAGGAAAAAGAATGCAATGCAATAAAAATAAATAAAAACTTGAGCAGAAATCCGTAATGAAGACCCAAACTTCCAATAAGTATGTGAGCTTTTCAAAATCACTTGCCATTAGGAAAATGAAAAGTAATTCATAACGAGATGTCACTACACACCTGCAAGAAAAACTAAATGCCAAATGTTTTCTTTGATGTAAGGAGGCTGATTCATAGTGGGCTAGGAAGAGGGAACATGGGAGGAATAGAGAACTCGAGAAAGGGCAGAGGGATTGGAGGGGAAGGGAGGGGACATAGGGTAATTAATGATGGTGAAATGTGATGATCATTATTATCCAAAGTACAGGTATGAATACACGTATTGGTGTGAATATAATATGTATACAACCAGAGATATGAAAAATTATGCTCTATATATGTAATAAGAATTGTAATGCATTCCACTGTCATTTATAAACAATAATAAAAATATTATTATATATAATAATATATAATAAAAATAATAATATATAATAAAAATATTATTATATATAATAAAAACAATGTCTAGCATTTAAAATATTAGCAAAACCAAATGCTGTTAAACATATAACATAGCTGAAATTTGAAAAATACTTCTAGTCATCTTTCATATCTATTAATCTTTCATATCTATTAAGTTGCTTTTCTTGTATGTTTTGAAAATATTTATAATAATGTGTCTAAGATAAAGTAGAAAAGAAAAAACAATAATCATAAAATTAATTGGAAGTTGTGATTCTGGAATTGGGAAATAACTTCAATAATAGTGTTTTAAGCCTAATAATAATTAGATAATTTTTCATTTTATAATATGGAGAATTGACAAATAATATTCTGACAGAGTAGCAAAAACTTTAGGAAAAATGAAGGTGCTGAAAATGCATAACCAAAATTTAATAAAATGGATCACAGAGCAGCCCAAACAGAATATAAAGAGGAATCTGAGGAAAGACCAGATAAAACTATTGAAACTGGAAGAATGAAGTACAAAAAATACAGAGTCCTTGTTAATTAAAAAGTATATGAGATAGAGTGCAAGTGTCTAATGTACAAGTAAAATGAGAAGAAAGAGAATATAATAAAACACAGAATTTCACATACTCTACTTTCTTCCACAAAATGTAAATAACACTAAATAACTTTTATCATTTTTAAAGATAAAACATGGAAAATGATAGTAAACATCAAATAAAAAACAGTGTTTTTATAATAATGATAATAATGATAATAATAATAATAATAATAATAATAATAATAATAATGAACATAGTTGGAAAAAAACTTTTCAAGAGTATGTATTATTAACAATGACAAATTTTTCAGAAATAACTGATTATTATGACATGAATATTATTTGCTGTTATTTATATGTTTCAATATTTTGAATTCACATTGTATCATATTACTCTTTCTATATATTTTCCTACCCTTACAGGCCATAGTTGTATATCTTTAAATACCTAAAGTTTGGCATATATTTTATACCATGCAGACTCTGAATAAATATCAGTGGAAATATTCAGCATAATATATGAAAGCTGAACATGTATGTTCTGTGCGTGAATGGTTTCAAACCCAGATAAACACACAAAGAATATGCAAGAGTGTTTATTGCAGGTCAATTCCTAGTAGTAGGAAACTGAAAAAAATAAATTCAAATGTCCCCTTGTTGAAATGGTAAATAAATAAATGAAATCATACACAAAATCCATTATATTAAAAATTCACATGATAAAGAATAATGAGAATAACCTCCAGCTATAGTGAACAAACTGACTTAATAACCAAAAAAAAATATTTACAATAGAACTGAGTAAAATGCAATATGATTTCATTTCTGTAAAATTTAAGAATAGACCTAATTCATCACTGTGACTTCCAGATTCAAGGCTACAGTAAGCTGAGGGTAGGGAGATGAGAATATGGCAGAATGACTGAGTATTGTGATTCAGCTCATTTTTTTTTGTTGTTGTTTTTGAAAAGTCATTCTGTCAGTTAGCCTTTGGCTAATTTCCAGATTTCAAAAAAATTTGATTTTGACATATTCTGGCAGTGTTCTCATGTTTCTATGGAGAAGCATATGTTGTGAAGTCCTAACTCCACCATCCCAAAGCAGTTTAAAGCACCAAGATTTGGGCATGTTTGTTTAGAAGCAATAGAGAAACTAGAAAACCATTAGATGGTGGAGAGTAAGCAGAAAAATAAGGCACACTGCATTTTAAAACCCACCTTAGTATGACTTAGAAACTTTTGAAATCTAGTATTCCTTTCTGTATTCTAACAGAGCATTGGTTTCATATTTTATTCTGGCAGATTTTATTAGCCAAGTTTCTACACTATGTAATTAACGAGCCATTTACATCAAAAATTGCTTCTGTGATTATTATGAAATGAAAAGATGCTCCCTTGTTGATTAAATTTGTTGTCTTGTTTTAATTCTGTTCTCCCCCTTAGGTCACTATCAGTGTCAAATTTGTTTTATCCAAAAAGCATGACTACAGTGTTTCATCATGAAATATACGTGGTCATAAATAATAATAAAAAAGATATCAAAAGTTCATGTAAAATGTATATACTTATATTTAAGGCACAGCTCTATAACAAGTTCAGCATTATCTTCACAGATTTAGTAATTTGCTTGATTGATATAACACTCCAAAAAATAACTAAAGATAGAAGTAAATATACATCCTTCAAATATTTCACAAATGCATTAAATGACTTAGCTTTTAAAGAATATGTTATTATAGAATACTAACCTGTCACTTGTTTTTGTATGGCAATAGAGAAGTACACTTTTTGGACTCATTACTCTTCTTTTTAAGACAGAATATAAATGTTAGGAAGTAAATCAGTTGTTATTGAAATATTCAGCTCATCACCATTTTATTTTAAGGAGAAGTATATATGAGCATACACATTTATTTATATAAGCATATACATATTTAAGAAAGATAATATAATATATTTATATATATATATAAACATGGTTTTCTGACAGTATGTAATATATATATATATAATATATATTATATATAATATATACTCAAAATATATATATATATATATATATTTTGAGTAGGACTAAAGATCAAATTTCTACTTCTTGTTTGTACCTCAATCATTTTTCTTATATTCTTAGCAGGAGACATATTTTATAGGATAAGCATTTCCTAGAGTATAATCATTGCCTTCACTTATATTATATCTAAATTTCCAAATATTAAAAGGTAAAATTATACAAATTTTGTTTTAGCAATTCTAGGAATAAAGACAAGAAAATTAATTTATTCATCTGAACTGTATCCCTTGGGTTCAAAACTACTATTTTCTTAACCATTACTATTTTTGCTGCAGGTTTGTTCTGCAGATCAATAAATATGCTTTCTTTGTAATTCATAAATTCTAGATGCAGTTTTTCTCACTAAAATTGTAAGCCACCGCTTGTAATGATAGCAGTAGCATTAGTAGATACCAAGTTGAGTTGACATCAGGTCATCTCTAATAGGTTTAAATTGAAAGAACAAACTAGGTATTTCAGGTTTCACTAGATTACTAAATAATTATAAATATAGTCTAAAGATTTTCTAAGTGTTATATTCATTTTTGTTTTTGTATCTTATGAAGTAAAAATTTTCTAATAAAATTTTTCAATTATTGCTGCTATGTTCTTTTTTTATTTGAAGTATTTATCTTGTAGTTTGGTAATTCTCCACTCCACGCCACCCCAAAAATAGAAACAATATCCCAAAACCAAATGAAACACACACACAAAAAAGAATCTGAACATTTTTCATTTTCATTTTTGTCTTTTTTATTAGGTGTTTAAATATACCATTTTATCTTTGTATAATAAAGTATTTGAAATATGCCAAAATATATCTGTGATGATAAAAATTTCTCAAACCTCCCTAGAGGTTCTTGATATATTACATTTTGGTATTAAAAGATACCAGTTTATTTTTATTATTATTAATAAAATTAGGAGAGAATGGGAAATTCTACAACTTTATATCATGTTTGATAGAATGAAAATCTAGTAAAACACAGAGTTCTAGGTTTGAAAGTAAAAATTATGGGTGGCAATTTCAACACTAAAAACCTTTGTCTACAGAATACTGTTCCAACTATGGGGTCTACAATTTGTTTCTTTATTTTACAAAAATATGTGTCCTTAGATCTTACTTTCTGTCTGTTTAATCTAAAAAATAAACAACAACAACAATGAAATAAAGAACAGAGAATTGACTACAGTCCTTCCTTTATTAATGGGTACAATTTTTACTTTCCGAAAGGTTCTTAATGAATTATAAATTATTTTTTGTGAATTTTACTAAATTATTTTGAATTTTCTGACCTGAGTTTCAAAAGCTTCAATTAAATTCTTAAGCTAAAGTTTAAATCAGTTTTCCTATCTGAATTTATAATATATTGGAGTTGACTCTATGCTTTCTTCTAACACTTGCAGTGTTTCTGGTATAATTCCGATATCTTTGATCTAATTTGAATTGATTTTTTTTTTCTGGGTGAACGGTGTCTAGTTCCACTCTTCTATACATGGATATCCTGTTTTCAAGGAACATTTGTTTGAAAGGCTATCTCCTCAAACATATGTTTTTGATGTCTCTGTCATAGATCAGATGACTGTATTTATGTAGATTTCTATGTGTTTTCCTGTTTATTCCATTAGTCTTTATATTTTATTTTAAAGCCAATACCATTCTGTTTTAGATAGTAGAGCTCTTTAGCATAATCTGAATTCAAACACTGTGATACCTTGAGTATTTTTCTTATTTCTCAGAATGGCTTTGGCTATCCTAGGTCTTTTATCCTTCCATATGAACTCCAGAACTCTTTCTTTTAGTTCCAAGAACAATTTCATTAGTATTTTAAATCCTTAATATATCTCCTAAAACTCAAGAAATTCAATAAGTGGATGGCTCTTCACAACATTGAAAAGTTCTGCACAGCAAAGAAAACAGTAAAGAATGTAAAGGGGGAGCCTAAAGAATAGGGTAAAATCTATGCCAACTACTCTTCTGACAGGGAATTGATACGTAAAATTCATACATAACTCAAAACACCACCAAAAAAATCAATAAATGGGCAAATGAACTAAACAGACATTTGTCAAAGAAAGAAATAAAAATGGCTAATAAATATAAGAATAAAATCTCAACCTTCCTAGTAATCAGGGAAAGGCAAATCAAAATTTCTCTGATACTTCATCTCACTCTCATCAAAACCAAAGGAAGAACAGTGAAGTAGAGATAGGGGATTGAGTTTGAGGGAGGAAGAATGGGAAACAGGAATTACAGAATAAAATTAATCAAATTATTCTGTGTGCATGTATGTATATATCACAATGGATTTTATGTAATGTGTAATTATACTATATCAGTTAAAAATAAAGATATGAATAAGCAGAAGGGAGATGGATAGAGTAAAGGAAGCAGGGGAAGGACAAAGGGAATGAAAGTAGGAAGTACTAAGAATTGAAATAGAGCAAATTACATCACATCAATTTATAAACTATGTCAAAATGAACTCCACTATTATGTATATCAATAAAGCACTAATAAAACATTATAAAATATATAAATAAACAGATAACATAGCATTCAATGATTCCAAATAATGATGACCAAGTGCCAATCCATTCTAAACAAATAGTTCTCTAAGGATACAATTGTATGAAATTGTATTTTAAGCATTTCTTATTATATTTTTAATGAGATAATTACATCAAAAGAATACACTCAAGTGTTTGAGGTGGGGAGGAGATTTTAATATTGAAAGCATTTCATAGTAATCCAGGTTGAGTGTCTCTTATTAGTACTTGGGACAAGAAGCATTTTGGATTTCAGATTTTGCAATATTTTTATGTGTATTATGAAGTATCTTGGAAATGGGACTCAAGTCTGAGTACAAAATTCTTTTATGTTTCATATATACCTTATAAACACAGTTGCATGAAATTTTAAATAATATTTTTAATGCACCTGGATTTGACTCCAACTTGCCATATAAAGCCAAATGTGGAACTTTCCACTTGTAATGTAATGTCAGTCCTAAAATGATTTTGAATTTTTATTAAATCATTATAATATACACATTATTTAGATTCATTTTGACAATATCATACATGCAAGAAATTTGATTTTAATCCCTGTCTCTCTCTTTTCCTCCTTCCCCTTCCTCCTAGTCTCCCTCCTCTATTTTACTAAACTTTGTTTATTCTATATATACATAAAGGTAAAATTATCTTTGATACCTGTATATATAAATTGTACCATGATTTTGTTAAAGTCATTCCATTTTTCTTTCCCTTTTCCTTCCTTCCTCCTTCAATCTTGTTCTTCTTTTATTCCACTGATCTTTCCTATGTCTTTATGATGTATCCAGTTCCTTCCCAGACCACCTTTTTTCCTTTATTTTGCTCTAGCTTCCACAAATAAGAGAAAATATTTGAACCTTGATTTCCTGAGCCTGGTTTATTTCACTTAGAGCATCCCCCTCCCGCCCCTTTTCTATCTATTTCCTGGAAAATGCCATCATTTCATTATTTTAAGTACCACTTTTTCTTGATCCATTCATCTGTTGATGAGTATCTGAATTGATTTCAAAATTTGTCTATTGTAAATTGTGCTGTAATAACTATTGAAGTGGCTGTACTGCTATAGTATGCTGAGTTTAGAAATTTGGGATAAATATTGAGGAGTGTGAAGACTGGGTCATATGGTGGTTTTATTTCTAGTTTTTGAGGAATCTCCATACTGCTTTCTAGAATGGTTATACTAATTTGTACTCTCACCAAAAGGTGTATAAATGTACCTTTTCCTCCACATCCTCTCCAGTATTATTTTCTTGATAATTGTGACTCTAAATGGAGTGAGATGAAATCTTAGAGTACCTTTGATTTGCATTTCCCTAATTGCTGGAGATATTGAACATTTTTTCATGTATTTCTTGGTTATTTGCGTTTTCTCTTTTGAAGATTCAGTTTAGTTCTTCTGTCCATTTATTGACCAGGCTACTTATTTCTTTTTTTGACATTGAGATTTTTGAGTTCTTTATATATTCTAGAAACTAGTCACTTGTCAAAGAATTAGCTGGCAAAGATTTTCTCTCATTCCATTGTCTCTCTCTTCACTCTCTAAGTTGTTTCCTTTCCTGTACAGAACCTTTTAAACTTAATGGTATACCACTTATTAATTCTTGGTTTTGTTTCTTGAACATTAAGGGTTTTGTTGAGGAAGTCTGTGCCTACACCTATGTGATGGAGTGTTAACCCTATGTTTTCTTCTAGCAATTGCAAATTTCTAGTTTAATTCCTAAGTCTATGATCATTTTTTTTTTTTGCCTTGAAATTTGTGCAGGATAAAAGATGGGGATCTAAATTAATTCTACATATGGATATTCAGATTTAACATTACCATTTATTAAAAAGTCTGTCTTTTCTAAAATATGTATTTTTGGCAACTTTGTCAAATGTCAAATGGCTATAAGTATGTAAGTTTTTCTCTATTCCTCATATTCTATTCCATTGATCTTCCTGTCCATTTTGACACTAATATGATGCTGAAGTATAGCTTGAGATTGGATAAAGTGATGCCTCCTGAATGACTATCTTGTTCAGAACTATTCAGCTATTCTGGTTCTCTTATTTTCCAAATAAATTTTAAGAATATGCTTTTCTAGTTTTGTGAAAAATATCTTTGGTATTTTGGTGAAATTGCACTGAATGCATATGTTGCTTTTGGCATTATGGCCTTTTTGAAATATTAATTTTGCCTATCCAAGAATATAGGAGGTCTTTCCATCTTCTGATATCATCTTCAATTTCTTTCTGTAATACATATAGTTTTCATTGTAGATATCTTTCACCTATTGTTAGATTGGTTCCCAGATATTTTATTTATTGATTTTATACTTTATTGTGAAGTGGGTGAATTTCCTGACTTCTTTCTCAACTGAATTGCTGTTGGAGTATAAAACAGCTATTGAGTTATGAGTGTTCATCTTATATACTGCAATGTTTCTAAATTCATTTATAAACTTTCGAAACCGTCTAATGGAAATCTTTGGTTCTTCAAGATATAGGATCATGTCATCAACAAATAAAGACATTTTTAATTCTTCTTTTTCAATTTGTATCCCTTTAATTTTCTTTTCCTGTCTCATTGATCTGGCTACAGTTTTGAAATATATTGAATAGCCGTGCTAAGAATGGACTTCCTTGATTGGGACCAATTTTAGAAGAAAAGCTTCCAGCTTTTCCTTATTCAGTATGGTGTTGACTTTGGGTTTATCATATGTATTCTTTGTAAATATTGAGTTCCTTCTATGATTTTTTTCCAGCGTTTTTGCTACATTTTACCAAAGTCCTTTTCTCCATCTATTGAGATGAACTTATGATTTTTGTTCTTAACCCTATTTAATTAATTACATTTTAAATTTTATGTATATTGAACGAATCTTGCATCCCTGGGAGAAAGCTCAGTTGAACATGATGTATTATCTTCTTAATATCTTCCTGAATGTGGTTAGCTAACATTTTTTTTATTAAGGGTTTTGCATCTATGATTTTTGTCTATGATTTTCTTTCATAGATGGGTCTTTGTCTGGTTTTAGTATCAGGGTTATTCTGACCACATACAATGTGCTTGTTAGTGTTCCTTCCCTTTCAATTTCATGGAATAATCTAAGACTGACATTAGTTATTCTATACAGTTCTCATAGAACTCTGCTGAGAATTCATTTGGTCCTGGAATTTTCTTTGTTGGTATGCTTTTAAATGCTGTTCCAATTTTATTACTTGATTTTGGTCTGCTTATGTTTTCTATATCATCCTGGTTGAATATGGACAAGTAATGTGTGTCTAGGAAAATGTCAGTATGTTCTAGAATTTCTAGTTTATTGGAGGATAAATTTTCAAAGTAGTTTCAATTGATCTTTTGGATTTCAGAAGTCTTTTCTTTCTTTTGATTGGTTAAGTGTTTATCAATTTTATTTATCTTTGCAAAGAACCAGCTGTTTGTTGCATTGATCCTGTGCATCATTATTTCTTGCCTCCTACTGACTTTGAAGTTATTTTTGTTCTTCCTTTTCTAAGATTTTAAAGTGGAACATGAGGACATTTTGGGGTATCTCTCTATTTTTTTTAATGTAGGCTGTCAATGCAATAAAATTTTCTCTTACTACTGATTTCATACTGTCCCACAGATTTTGTTAGGATGTATTTTGGTTTTCATTTGTCTCTACAAATTCCTTGATTTCTGTTCTCATTTCTTGTTTGATACATTCTTCGTTGTTTAATCACCATTTTTATATGGTTTCTTTTATTTTTCCTGCAGTTGATTTCTAGTTTCTTTCTATTATGATCTGATACAATGCATGAGATAATATCAATCTTTTAATATCTGTTAAGGCTTCCATTGTAATCAAGAATGGGGTCTATTTTGGAAAAATTTTCATGAGCTGCTAGAAGCAAATTGAATTTGGCTCTTTGGTGGTGAAATATTCTGTGAATGTCTATTAGATCCATTTGATTTATACTAGTATTTAGATTGGACATATCTTTGTTGATTTTTATGTTTTGATGAGCTGTCTATTGATGATAAGAATGTGTTGAAATCACCAAGTGTTATTGTATTGGGATCTATCTGGAATTTAATGTTATCCCAATGATTCTCAGGTGTGGTCTTTAATCTTGTCCCAGATTTTGCATATATTTGACCATGTTCTGTTATTTTTTTCCCTTTATTTCATTTCATGTTCTCAAATTCATGTATCCTATCTTCAAGGCCTAAGTTCTATTTTCTATGCAATCTAATCAGCTGGTGATACTGTGAAGTGAATTTTTAATTTTATTTACTGTGTCTTTCATTTCCAAGAATTCTGATTGTTTTATTTTTAATACCACTATTATTGAAGAGTCTTTCATCCCGTGAATTTGCTCTCTTAATTCATGAGAATTTCTCAGCAATAGGATCTCTACTCTGTAATGTTTAAGTGTCCTAATCACTTTCCAACCTCTCTTTATAGGAAGGGGAGCCAGGAATTACACTAATTGATGTATAGACAAATGTCTGGTATCTACTTTCATGTTTGTAACATTAATTGACATCTCTATATAGAATGTGGTGGTCAGTAATTAATATTAGTACCAGCAATACAAATTGTGAACTAGATCAGGTATGTGAGATCAGGTATCTATTATATAATCTACTGTATTAAAAATCAGCTTAATGTGAATGCCATAAATGATAAAATTATATTATACAGTGGAATTTCAATTTGTTAAGTAAATATGAAATACAGTGGGAAGATGTGAGAAAGTTTTGAAATATTTTTTAAAAAATTTTTTATGACCCAGACAAACAACAGTTAATGTAACCCAACAGGAGCACATGTTCTAATTCTACTTGAGCCAAACCATTATTTCAACATATAGAATCAGTGAAACAAAAACCCCAAACCCAAATCACACCCAGTGGAGGAACAATCAGAGGGGAAATTCAGTTCTCCTCTCATATCGTAGATAACAAAAACAGAATTTTTAGAATAAAAAAGAACTACAGCTTGGCATGGTGACACCTGCCAGTAATCCCAGCATCTTGGAAAGCCTGATTACAAGTTAAGTCAGCCTCACAAATGCAAGGCAGTAAGCAACTCAGTGAGAACCTGTCTTTAAATAAAATACAAAATAGGGCTGGGGATGTGGCTCAGTGTTTGAGTGCCCCTGAATTCAATTCTCTGTAACACCCTTCCCCCACCCCCCCAAAAAAGAAGTACACAAAAAAAGGACAAATATAATAGAGGAAGGAGAATACACCTCAACTGATGTGCAAATCCAGGACCTCTAAAAATGTGAGTGGGCAGGTAAAGAAATATCCCACAAATTTACAATCCCCCAACAGAGGAATCCACAGATACAGAAGTGGATGAAATTCCTGAGAAAGATTATTAAAAAATGATTATTAAAATGTTAAATGAACTAAAGAAGATCTAAGGAATAAACATGCCTATTTCAGTTGGCCTCGTTCATGTACCTTCTGGGAATTTTATTTTTAAGTCAACTGCAGGAGTTCATAGTCTCCCATCTCTGCTAACAGTTCTGCCCTGAGGCAGTGATGGTCTTCTACCATATGTACACTAGAGACGTGGGGGTGATTGTGGTGGTAGCTGCTGATTTTCCCACCAACATTTGTTGGTGGTGACTTTCCTTGTGGGGCATAGGCACTTAGCACAGCTACTGCATTGGTGGCTTTCCCTATTGGGCATGCAAAAAATGTAGGCTACTTTCCTTGTACAGAAACATTTTTCAAGCCCAGAGCATTTCCTGGTCTATGGTAACTAATTTTGAATTTTCTTTTACTAAGCTGCTTCCGCTATTGATTCTGTCCATTAAAATCAACCTTCCTAATTCATAGGTTTCCCCAAGTCAATTTTTAAAATTTCTTTATCCACAGGCCATACAATCTCCTTGTTTTTCTGCACTGCCCCTCCCATTTGTTCTTTCTGGTGGTATCCAAACTGGCACCCAAGCTCACAGTCAAGCTAAAGCTCAAGCTGGCACCTCTAACTTGTTATTTGTAATGTTCAAGTTTTTAACAGTGTCTCTATAGATCATTGTTTTAACCTTTTGGTATTGTTTCAATGAGTTCTTTTAGTTACTTACCTCTCTGAGAAATGGTCTTCCTGCTTTGTAAGTCCAATGCTGAGGGGCTGCTGAGAGGTGCTTCTTTAATCTAATCCACCATTTTTTTCCATCATTTTGGATTTGAAGGCATTTGCATCTTGAATGCTTGAATTAAGGATGGTCAGTTTGTACTTCATTCATTTTGATTGCTAAATAATACTTGTATGTTCATTACTTGGATATACATTTTATTTCTCCATTCAATTCATACATGTTTTGAGAAGTTTTCGTTTGGGCTATAAGGTTTATATTAATATGACAATTCACATACAAGTTTTAATGTAGATATATTTTCATTTCCCTTGAGTATGAACTTAGATATTGGCATTTTAACAACTGCCAGCTTGTTTTTCAATAGGACATAACAGTAATGTTCTCTAGAACCTTGACAACATTTTTTTAAATTTTATTATCCTAGTGGAAGTTAATATTATAATTTTATTTGCATTTCCTAAATGACCATTGATGTTGAGCATATTTTTTTTATCATTTTGATACATTTATTTATTTTAAAAGGAGTATTAGTATAATAATACTTTGATTAAAATCATGATTTTATACATTTATGGGACAAAATGTACTATACACATGTCCACAAAAATGTGACTTGCTTAAATTAATTAACAAGTCCATTAACTCTCCTACCTGTCATTTTTTATCGTATATATTTGAAACTTTCATAGTCACTTTGAAATATAAAATACATTAGAATTGACAATAGTCATTTTGTTGTACTACAGAGCTCAAAAGCTATTTTTCTGTTTATCCACACTTCTACCTTTTAATGAACAATCAGTCATTTTTTTCCTCCTATATTCCCAATCCCCAGTCTATGGTAAACATCTTTCTGCCCTCAATTTATATGAATTCAATTTAATTATTAGGTTGTACATATAAATGACTTCATGTGATATTTGTCTATCTGTGTTAGGCTTATTTAATTTATCATACTGTTCTTCAGATTATCCATATTTTTTGCCTATGATAGAATTTTCCTGTTTAAGAAGGCTGGATATTATTTGTGTGTGTGTGTGTGTGTGTGTGTGTGTGTGTGTGTGTGTTTTGCCTGTGACTAGGATGAAACCTGGGGGCACAATCCAGAGTCAGTGTGATTACTAGCTTCTACCACCATGCCCAGCTTCTAAAGTGCACTTTGCAGGAGATGAAACTTTAATAGCTAGGGATTAACTTTTCTGTGTTTGCACATGGAAGGTCCCTTTTGATTCTTTATAAGTGGGTTCTAATGATATAGAAACTCCATTATCATGGTACATTAATTAGATGTGCTATACTCACTAAGATAAAATGCATAATAAAAATGTAAAGCCAGATGAAACAACCTTTCCTCTCAAGAATGTCAGAAACCAGGTTATTCAAATGCAAAGTGCACATTTTCTTTCTTTTCTTAACTTTAATAAGCTATTGTTACCTTTAACACTGAGCAATACTTCTTTCCTATTCATCAGATTTATCCGACCTCCTTAATTTTCCAGATTCCTCAGTCAAATACCAGTCAGTCCATTAAGTGACATATAAGTATGCTGAGTTTCAAAAATCTAACATCTTTTTTCTCCATCCTGTATGAAGGCAAAGCCAGTAAGTTGCTCCCTGGGAGACCCCTGCACTCCATTTTACTGAATTCACTGATCACAACCAATTAATCCAGTCTCCTCCCTGGATAGTTCTGTAGATTCAGAATCACTCTATCTTTCCTCCAATTATTCTCTCACTTAGATACCAAAGTTGTAAGAACAGCTTCAAGGTTTTCAGGCATTTCTTATGATTCCATCTTTGTTCTTTTTATTGGTTTATGTTTTAAGAAAAAAAGATTCCTCAGTCAGAACCCAGGATAACAAAGTTTTCAGTGTGATTTTGCAACAAATATAGGATTACACCTTGTTTGCATTTTCTTCTTTTTTTTAAGCTTTGCTCAACACAATTCTTTATTAATTATATTGACCATTTTGTGACATTGAAAAATGTAACTAATATCAACTCTTTCTTTTGGAGTTGACCCGCCTTCAGACTTGAATTTTAAAATTATAGATAAAAATACTGTTCATACGTCATGGACAATACCAGTTGATCTAAATGTGTGTTACAGAAAAACAGTGGACCCTAAAACAGGTAAGTTTTGAGATGTTGTGTTTTTAGGATAGAGGCATCAAAAATGATAAATCCAGTCTTCTCCCTTTCTCCTATCTTTTCACAAGGAAATAAAGATTTAGCAAGCCTGAGATCTTTGGTTAATGTCACTAGATATTTTGTAGACTTGGCTTTGCTGTGCCAAGTTGTTATTAACAATGGACTTTTGCCTTGTTTAAACTTTATCAGATTATTACTGATAATATTTAATTTTTAAAAATAGAATTATTCTTGAATTAATATTTTTCACATTTAAAATGCCAAGCAATGAAGTGAGTTGTTATGGTTTTCCATACTTGGGAAACATCATTAACACTAAATACCCCTGTAGCTAAAAAATCCACTTAGCAAAGGTAAATTCTTGTCTTTCATCATGGTCAGTTACCATGACCAAGAATATGGTTTCCTGAGCACCAGATATAGGGCAATGGATAAAGCATAACAACTTACATGATTGCATTTTCTTATCTATTTAAAAAAAATGATAGAGTAAGGGGCTGAGGTTGTAGATAAGTGGTAGAGTAATTGCCTAGCATCTTTGAAGCCCTGAGTTTGATCCTTAGGACCAATAAAAAATAAATAATTACAATAAAGTTATTATGTCCATCTACAACTATTTTTTTAAAAAGAATAGTAAAAAATCTAAGGTTCTGACAAGTTTAACAATTATAAAATTTTATCAGTTAAATTATTTATTATAATAAGAGATATTTATTTAAGGTAAACATCATGAATAAGGAAGAAATTTCCATTGTGAGGTCTAACATATAAAGAGTTTGAAGTCATCTCTCCCATTATCAAGAAGAGAAAGAGTAAACAAACTTACTAACACTTCTTAGATTCACTTGAAGTTGCAGGGCAAGCTGCTGTCCCTCAACTGAACAGACAGCTAGGGATATAGAGAAAATCACAACTTACTGAAAGCAGGTGCTCAGATGCAGATGCCTGAAGCTGACTTCATTATCAACAGAACATATTAAATGGTAATTGATGAATTATGAAGGCTCCACTTGGGCTAGTTTCAGTGATAAAACTCTGAGAATACTATATCTTCGGGGTCCCCCCACATGTTCTGTAGTTTATTCCAGGAGCCTTACTAATTTCTCATCATTAGAAAAAAGAAAACAACTTTCTTTCTTTCTTTTTTTTTCTTATACTTCAGACAAGGGAGGAGGAGAAGTAACCACTGTGAAGGAGAGCCAGGGCTTTCTCTTCCTATTAGCAAGGCCTGCCCTCCAGGAAATCTATTTTACCAGAGCCTACTTGACGGGAGTTTTACAAAGGATAAATCATATGGAAGACCTAAAATACTCAAATCTAATCCCCACTAGCCTTTGACATAGAGGGCAGGAAATATACAACTCTGGCTCACTAATCATGGGACCACAGAAAGCAATATCTTCAACTGCACCTTCCCACCACATCAACAGGTTTCCTGAGTAATAATATGTATTTATAAAAGTAATTAAATCACTGATTAGTGAGTTTTCAAATTGGAAAACACCATGACCAAATGAACTGTACAACATGAAGAACAAACTATAATGTAAACTGTGAACGTTAAGTGTGTAATACATCAGTATTGTTTTCTTAAGTGTAGCAAAATCATCATAACAATACTGAACATTAGTAACAAAGGAAACAGGAAGAAAGGAAAGTATGCATATGGACATTTTTTGCATTTTTTTGCTAAATTTTATAAATACATTATAAGTCCATTTTATAAATACAATGTTAATTTAAAAGTGATATAAAATTGATTTAGAAGAGTTATTGAATGCCTAATATAAACAAATTTAATTTCTCATTTTTATTAGTGAATACTATTAGTGAATAATATTACCATTAATAAATAATGGAGCAGTGATTTGAATTGAATGAAGTAGCTTTATTTATTATCTAACAATTCAAGAAGATGACTTCAAATAATTTTACTGGGACACTTTGTTTTACAATTCATAGTTATTTTTGTTGTTGTAGTTGTTGTTATGTTTTTCATATTTTCAGTCTCTATATTCAAACCATATTAGAATTTTAGAGTTTTGGAAAATTTTGACAAAACCAAGATTACAATTACCTTAGATCAGGAGTATTTAGATGACCCAAAGTATTTGCTGAGTTTTACATCTATTAATAAAAAAATTGTTCCTTGTGTAGTAATATATAAAAAAATTTATGAGTATTTTTATATTTTACAAAACATTTTCTTGATTACAATTTTTTTTTCATTTGTTCCGGGGTTATATATCCTTTTAAATCACTTCATCCACCCTTCTTTCTGAGCCGTTTTTCAACTTTCTTTTGATTTTAGTGCTTTTATTTCAGTGTGAAGTGAAGGGGAGTGAAGAAAGACTCTAAAAAAATGTCTCTTTACAATATCATCTGAATGATATTATCTCATTATGGAGATGAGAAAACAGTACTACTACTCATGACGTATTAACATAGTGTTTTATGTATACCAGACAGTATTCTAAGTGTACTTACATTTATGTATTTAATCCTCACCTTGTATGTCCCAGTTAAATATGTTTTATCATTGTTCACACTTCACAGAGTGGGGAGCCAAGGCCCCAATGTTTTGTAATATATTGAAAACCAGTCAGAGAAGATGTATAAATTAAACTCACATGGTTTGTTTCAAGATCCTTATTCTAGTCACTTCAAAATACTGCCAAATGAAGGAACTTTTCCAACAACAGAAATATGGCTTTTATGTCTGAGAGAAGAAAATGTAGCACATATTTTAGATAACGTACACACTTCCAGCTGTGGCTAATCTCTAACATTTTATAAATGAAACTGAGGAAACTGATGTGAAGTCTTAAACAGTCAAACTTCAAACTAATATTAAAAAGACTTTATTTGGTTTTACTTGGAGGTGAGTTGCTTGAGTTTTCATTACATGAGAAACCAAGTAATATAGTACCTATGTCTATAGGAAAAATAATATATAATGAATGTGATAAATTATAAAAAATATTTAAAAACTCATAACTGTTAAATACTAAAATAAGTTAAGTACTAATTTAGCTTCTGTCAAGTTCATAATAAAATGGAAATTGTTCTCATCTATCCTATAGGTTTTTCCCCCAGTGGAAATTTGTAATTATGAAAGTAACCATTGTGCTAATAATTTTAAATTAAGCCAAAATCAGAGTCAAATACCTGGAGTAGCTTACACTAACCAAATAAGAAATTATAACAAATAACTTTATGTCAAGGCTCCTGTGCAGTAATGATTTTAAATTAGAACACAACATTTCTAGGATAGGTTGCTCATTTAACATTTTTAGGATCTGTCAATAAGATTACTTTTGGTATGAATCAGCCTATTTATTTTGATTAGAATCAAAATCCCCCAATGAAACAGAGGCCAACAGTAACACTTGACTACCAAATGCCCAGAAAGCTACTGCACAACCTTGAGGATTCAAATGAAAAAAAAAAAAGATATGAAATGTTACTGCTGCTTGCAAATACCATATGTACCCATTAAAAATAAAATTTTACAAAGATTAGGAAAATATAGATCTGAGTAGCTGATAGAGGACTCTGTGTTATTTTATATTGTTCAGAAGTTGCAAGTTTTCTATTATGTCATGAAATAAATTAAGACAACCCATTAGTTTTAGTTATACAATGATATAATTTAAAAGAACAACTTCTTGTTGCTTTCTATTACAGAGAAAATGTTTAAGTATAAGTTGTTTTGATTTCATAAATGACTAAAGTTATTCAGTAAGGTATGCTTATAGTTATTTTCAGAAAAGATATTTTAATATATTTACAAATTTCTTCCCCAAACCCATCTGCGTAAATGTCTAACAAACAGGAATAATTCTCAAATTTGGTTTTAGAAAAGGATCTCTGGAAACTTTATAATTTAAAAAACTGTTTTGTTGATGATGGATGTGTGCTTCAGAATTACAAATTAATTATAAATCCTATGAGAAATGAATAAAAATACTTAAGAAAAATTAATACATGGAAGAATAAGTATATGAAAAATAAATATAGACTCTTCAGCAAATCCCATATCATAATATATATATATATATATGTATATATATATAATTATATATATACACATATATTTTTAGATGAACACAATATTTTTGTTTATTTATTTTTTTAATGTGGTGCTGATAATCGAACCCAGTTTCTCACATGTGCAAGGTAAATGCTGTATCACTGAGCCACAGACACATATTATTTTTGTCAAAAAGGAGAACATGAGAAGAAGAGGGAAGAAATAATGCCTTTTTAAATATATCAATGTCATGATCATAAAGAGACTTCTAATTCTGCAGCTCTTTTTTATTTTTTATTTATAAATGACAGTGCATTACAATTCTTATTACACATATAGAGCACAAATTTTCATATCTCTGGTTGCATACAAAGTATGTTCACACCAATTCATGTCTCTGTACGTACCTGCACTTTGGATAATAATGATCATCACATTCCATCATCATTTATAACCCCACGCCCCCTCCTTTCCCATCCAACTTCTCTGCCCTAACTAGAGTTTTCTAATTCCTCTATGCTCCCTATCCCTATCCCACTTTGAATCAGCCTCTTTATATCAAAGAAAACTTTTGACATTTGGTTTTTTGAGGATTGGCTAACTTTACTTAGCATTATCTTCTCTAACTCTATCCATTTACCTGCCAATGCCATGAATTTATTCTCTTCTATTGTTGAGTAATATTCCATTGTGTACATATACCACATTTTATTTATTCATTCATCTACTGAAGGGCATCTAGGTTGGTTCCACAGTTTAGCTATTGTGAATTGTGCTGCTATAAACATTGATGTGGCTATGTCCCTGTAGTATGCTGTTTTTAATTCCTTTGGGTATAGAACGAGGAGAGGGATAGCTGGGTCAAATGGTGGTTCTATTCCCAATTTTCCAAGAAATCTCTATACTGCTTTCCATATTGGCTGCACCAATTTTCAATCCCATCAGCAATGTATGAGTGTACCTCTCCCCCACCGACATCCTCGCCAACACATATTGTTGTTTGTATGCATTATAGCTGCCATTGTGACTGGGGTGAGATGAAATCTTAGACTGCTTTTGATTTGCATTTCTCTAGTTGCTAGTGATGACAAACATTTTTCAATTATTTGTTGATTGATTGTACATCATGTTCTGAGAAGGGTCTCTTCAGGTCCTTGGCCCATTTATTGGGTTATTTATTTATTTGGTGCTTAGCTTTTGAGTTCTATATATAATCTAGAGATTAGTGCTCTATCTGATGTGTGAAAGATTTGCTCCCAAGATGTAGGCCGTCTATTCACCTCATAGATTGTTTCTTTTGCTGAGAAGAAACTTTTTTAGTTTGAGTTTGTCCCATTCATTGATTCTTGATTATAATACTTGCACCACAGGAGTCTTATTAAGGAAGTTGGGCCTAATCCCACATGATGAAATTAGGGCCTACATTTTCTACTATTAGACACAGGGTCTCTGGTTTTATTCCTTAGTGCTTGATCCATTTTGAGTTTAGTTTTATGTGTGGTGAGAGATAGGGGTTTAATTTCATTTTGTTGCATAAACTTCCAAAAGAAAAAAATATATTTAATGCAATTCCAATCAAATTCCCAATGACATTCCTCATAGAAATAGAAAAAGCAACCATGAAATTCATTTGAAAAAAATAAGAGACCCAGAATAGGTAAAGCAATCCTTAGCAAGAGGGGTGAAGCAGATGGCATCACTATACCAGACCTTAAACTATACTACAGAGCAATAGTAACAAAAACAGCATGGTATTGGCACCAGAACAGACTCGTAGACCAATGGTACAGAATAGAGGACACAGAGATTAAACCACAAAATTACAATTATCTTTTATTAGACAAAGATGCAAAAAACATGCATTGGAGAAAAGATAGCCTCTTAAACAAATGGTGCTTTGAAAAATTTGCAGCTCTTATGAATAAACATAAAGAGAAAGCTTACTCTCTTTAATGTCTGTACATTTAGAATTTGTAGGGCAACTTCATTTCAAAAAATGTTCTCAGTCCCCTTTCTTTTGCAATAATAAAATATTTGAGACTGGGTCCTTTACAATGAAAGAGATACAAGAGGTATATTTAGCTCAGAGTTATGAATACTGGAAGTTCATCAATGGCAGCCCCATATATTCAGCCTTTGATAAGGGAACTCTGGCTCAAATTCAACATGGTAGATGGCTTCATAGTATAAGCATGTATGAGATAGATAGATAGATAGATAGATAGATAGATAGAGATTATATAGTGAAACAGAAAGGCAGAGAGATTGCAGATTTCTTTCTTTATAACAACCTGTTTGTATTTGAAGTAACAAAGATACTGTGAGAACAACACTAATCACTATCCAGTACACCAGTGACCTCACAGTCTTCCACTAGGCTCCACTTCTAAAAGGTTCCTCTGCCTCTCACCATTGCTACGTGGGGAACAAAGCTTCTAGGATATGAAACTCTGAGACATACACTCTAAGCAAATTGAAACAGTATAAAAAACATAAATTATGATTTCCTCTGGTACCATAACTTGATGACTCTAATGCATTTACTATTTCCAAGAAAGCTACAAAGGTTATCTTACCTCTTTTAATTTTTTTTTAATTTGTTTAAGTTTCTTTATTTTGAGAAATACATGAGCTTAAAGATTTCGAAAAAAAAAAAAAAACAGAAGATTATCCAGATTGTCTTCTATTATTAACACACACAAACAACTCAGTGAGACACACACAAAAAACAAACAAAAAAACAATACCATAAGGAGCAAAGGAGACTGGAGAGAGTTAAAATGTATTTTCCTTTATTTCCATTAACTTAGATATAATAGGTATAATCCTTCCTGAATTTGATATCAATATTTCCAAAACTCCACTGTCTGAGGAACCAGGGAAATATTAAAGAGATATAAATTAGTTGAGATTGTCTGAGTCTTTGGTCTGATATCCTTAAGTATGGCAATATGACTATCATATTGGGGATGAATTGACAATTCAGATTCAAGAAGTCTCATACTTCCTTCATTATTGAAGTTGTGAATAATAAAGGCTTACAGGACTATCTGAGTAAATCTTTATTTTACCTTACATGAGACTTTGATGAAAAGTTTCATAGATAATACTTAAGATTTATCTCCTATTTTTGTTGTAACTGCATTATGCTATCATATTAACCAATCTTATAACATATGCATTTTATATATTAGATGCCACCTGGCATCTCAGCATGCCTCACATGACCCAAATAAACTTCTCAATTCCACCCCACCCTTGTTCTTCTCATATATATATGTATATATATATATAAAATACTGAACTACTCTGTGTGTGTGTATATATATATATATATACACACACAGTATTTTTAAAGGCAAATGAGTTTAGAGCAGAGAGATTAAAAGGTTTCTCAAAGTCATACAAATGGTGGCAGTTGGTTAAATCCCAGACAGTTTTTCCAAGAGATCTTTGGATATTGATAAAAAAAATTGCACCAGATATGTTACACAGACAAAGAGAGAGAAAAGAGACTGAAGTCAATCTCCTAAAACAAAAGGCAAGTTAATTGTATATGAACTGGGGTGAGCTACTAAAAATGTTAGGGTGGAGGTTAGCCAAATTAGGCCATCTGTGCTTGATAATTGCCTCTGATCTAAGTTAGGCTTCTACTTTCTCTGGAGACTGGGAGGTAGGGGTGCTAACTTTCTTATGAGTTACACTTCAAAGAATGACTCACATGTCTTTGAGAAAGATTTTCCTGGGTTGTAAAACTGGCAAAATGTTTGGAGAGGATTTACATCTCAAAGAAATAGAGAAAAATTGGATAGGGAGGCTCTTGAAAGGTAGTAATATCACATAACTCTCTTACTCTATTGAGATAATTACACCAAGGCTTCTCCAGAATGTTCAGTGATATATTACACACCTCAATTCATGGTAAGCTTGTGCTAGTATATATAATCATTTTATTTTTCATTTATATATTCATATGTATACATTTGACAAATATGAATTAGATAACTATTATGCTACTGATAATGTCATATACTAAGGCAAATTAGGAGAAAGTAATGTTGCTTTAGGTATAGGAAACATGAATAAAATTTAAGGCAATAGAAGCCTAGTGAGAATGAAATGTTTTTACCCACTGTTTGTTTTGATTATTTTACTTTGCAGGTAATTAACAGAGACATTTCTGAGTAATGAGATTGAGTACTCGGGTAGTGAGGATCTGAGGCAAAGTAACAATTAGTGCAGTTACATTGAGTCACGATTTAAGAATAAGTAAGGAGTGTATTTTAAACAGAATGGGGGAAAGCATGAGTAATTGAAGAACAAAGGATCAGACAATAAGGACTTCATAGATCATGTTATATGTAATAGCGACATCATCCTAAATTTGAGAGTTTATTTTGACGCAGTTTGATGCATTTTCCATCAGGGACACACATCAGATTAATGGGTTCCTTGAAAAAACAATCTGTGCTTCCGTACTCTGGTATCATCTGAAATTGTGCATAAATGTTTAGCTATACTTTATGAATAGATATCCTGGCAGTACATTTTTAATTTGCACAAATTTCAAGGCTTTTCTTATACTTTATATAGCAGTGATGTTCAACTATAATCTTCTAAAGAATCCCACGTTATACTTCTGCCTAGGATGTTTAAAGTTGGAAAGAGTATCCACTCAATCCAAGAAGAAAATGATAAGATAACAATTTTCATTGAGAGAAACCAAATACCCTGGCTTCCTAGAAGAGAGAGGCCAAGAATCTCTTTGAGTGTGAGGTGTGTGGACTACTTTCCTTGTGGCAGAGTGCAAGGGAAAAGGCAGTTTGTAATACAGTGTGTAAAAATAAGTTTAATAAAATTTAATGAATGTTAAAAGCTGGGTTTTAGATAGTATAAATCTACAACCTAGAGTCAAGGTGACTTTGCAAGAACTTTGAACTGTTTTCCACTGACCTACACTTGTATCGTGATATATATGTGACCTGTATTTATAGGCCAATTATACATTATTATGCACAAAGTCTTCTTTTTCCAATAATGATCAACATAAATAATAATAAAATCATATTGGATAAAAAATAATAAATCATATTTCATCATTAAGTAATTGGCCATGGATATATGTATTTTTATGGTACTGGAGATTGAACCTGGAGTCTTGTATTGTATGTTATTAAATTTCTTTGCCACTGAATTATAACCTCAACCTAAAATCAGTTTACTTTCATTAAATTAAAAATAGGCTTTTAAAATGTTCTTTCATATTCTTATTAAAATACCTATAATGAATTACATCGATTTATTTTTGTCTTTTTTTTCCAATTCAGATTTACATTAAGTATATTTCATGAGATATACCTAGGTAAATCTCAGTAAACTCTGCATAATTATAAGCAGTGAAAAGACATGTAATATCTTCCTTTGGTATTTTTTTAAACAGGATGATCCAAAGAAATATTTGCTACTTTTTTATTTCTTATGGCAAATTCATCAATTTAAACAGTAATACTCAAGTTTTTATGGCAAATATGTATGGAATATGAATTTTTGTAATCATAAAATGTATCCTAAAATTAGAAAAGTACCAATCATGATGGTGCATGCTTGTGATCTCAGTTACTTAGAGACTGAGGAAGGAGCATTGAAAGTTTAAAGCCAGCCTCTGCAACTTAATGAGACCCTGTCTTTTAACACAAATAGAAGGGATGAGGATGTAACTCAAAAGTAAAGAACTCTTAGTTTCAATCCTCATCACCAAAAAAAAAAAGATATTTATGTGAATTTGACCTTTGCCTTCAAACAATCTGTTAAAATAGAGTGAATACATTAAGTTTCTATGATCAAAGATGGAAAAAGCAAAACTTAAAAGTGTTAAAATATCCATTGAAATTTATTCTGTTTAAAAGTTTTTTTTTTAATCACAGATGTTTTAAGCAATAATATTCCATTTCAAAAATAAAAAAATATTTTAAATATTATGTTTTCCAAGCACAGAATGCACAATTAAATCTGTTGTTTTCAATGTCTTTCCTCTGAATGTGGTATTGTGGTCACTTATACAATTGTATTTGATTATTTCTCTAATTTTATTTAAATTTGTAAATCTTATGCTTAGAACCTGATTTACTTAATGACACACAAAACAATCAAATTTTATCCCTTCTTATACCATATACCAACATTAACTCAAACCATCAACCTATATTTTAAACCAAAATTATAATCATTACTTTTAGAAGAGTATGTAAGGGTAAATTCTTATCATTCATGTTAGGCAATGGTTTCTTAGCATTATATTAAAAGCAAAAAGAGCAAACTTTTTCTAAAAAAATATGTATATTTTACTTCTTCATAAAAACAGTTTTAAAGAATATTGTCAATAAAAGGAATGAAATGGATCCATAGAATGGGACAAAGTATGTGCAAATTATGTATTTGATAATGGACTTAGAATATATAATTAAATAATAAAACTTATCCTTTATAAAAATAAGCAAAGAACTTTAAGAAGTGCTTAGTTTAACAGAGATATACAAATAGTAAATAAGCTTATTGGTATTTGATTAATATCATTGATTATATTAGAGAAATAAAAAGTAATATTCCAATAATGTATGATTTTTTGCCAATTAGGTGACTACAATAAAAACACAATAAGAAGTGTTGGTGAGTATGTGGATATATTGGAAGCTTCACATTGAAGCTTGAATTGCAAAATGATTTAACCATTTTAAAACAATAATTGAGTGATTTGTGAATTGGTGAAGACAGAATTACCATATGGCATGTGATTCAATTTCCAACTATATATCAGGAAAAAGGAAGATATATTTTCATACAAAACCTGTGCATGAAGGTTCATTGAAGTTTTATTCATAAAAGTCAAAAAGTTAAATAATTCACATGTTTATCAACTTATAGATGAATAAATAATATTGAATTATATATATATATATATTCAACAAAAAAGAATAAAATAAAAAGAATGAAATACTATTATCACAACATGAGTGGGTATTAAAAACATTTTGCTAAATGAAAAAAGAAATTCATAAAACACTACATATTTTTTGACTATATTAGTACAGTATGCCCACTACAGGATAATCCACAATGCCAAAAATGGGTTAGTGATTGACAGAAGCTGGGGCCTGAGGTAAAAGATCATAAATGTACTGGGATAATTTCTGAGACTGATTATGACAATTTAAAATTAGATAATAATTTTTATGACTTTTATGACTCTAAGAATATGTCAAAAACCTCATTATTGTAAAAGGAGATGTTATGTATGTGAATTTTGTTTTAATAAAAATTTTTAAAGATAAAAATTATAGGGCCTGGGAATGGAGCTCTGTGGTAGAGCACTAGCCTAGCATGCTCAAGACCTTAGGTTCAAACCCCAGTACTTCTAGTAATCTATTTCACTGTTGTGAGCAAAAGACCTGAACAAGAACAATTAGAGGAGAAAAAGTTTATTTCGGCATTCACAGTCTCCTCAGTCCATAGATAGACAACTTCATTAGTTTGTGTCAGAAGTGGTAGAACATCACGGAAGAAGGCAGAGGAAAATAGTTCAGGACATTGCTTCCTAAAGCAGAGAGAGCTAGAGCTCTCTTACCTCAGACAAGATGTAAATTCCAAAGGCATGCCCTGAAATGATCCACTTCCTCCAGTCACACCCTACCAGCCTACACTCACCACCCATTTAATGTGTTTCAGGGGATTAACGCACAAATAATATTAAGGCTCTCATAATCCAAACATTTCACCTCTAAACTTTCTTGCAATATCTCACACGTGAGTTACCAGGGAACTCCTGATCTAAAGTATAACAGCTAGAGGAAAAAAGATAATTGAAAAAAGAGGCTGTAACTGGAAAGTCTTTACCAAAGATAAAGAAAAGAAGACTAAGCTTCAATCCCATAGCAAGCCAGGGTTCTCTGTTTCTGAATGGGGCAGTATAGCCAAATTACAAGGGCACCTACTCACTAAATAGTCCTGGTTTAAATTTCAACCCTGTTGATTATTAGTGTCATAAATTTGGTCTAATTTCTGCATTTATAAATGGGATATATTGGATTTTTTCAGAAATTTAAATGAACCAGAACACATAAAATGCTTCAGTAATGGTTATATCTGATTAATATCAGCTATTATTATTATCTTAGTAGGCAGGATGTGGATCAATTGAAGCCACTACCCAATCCTAGATGCCACTTTGAAATTTTATTATCATACCTCCTTAGTATTCTCTGGTCTGTGAAAGTTTTTCTCAGTTCTTCCTTATTGACCATGAACATAAATGTTTTGTCAAGTAAAGTTAAATATCCTGTGTGATGCTGAACTTTTCTAATGATTTTTTCATGCTTAGACTGGAGTTTTAAGTACTAGGAAGAATTCCACAGAGGTAACTTGCCTTCTTAGAAAATTACAGGGAGGGTGGTGGTACAAATATGACTCCATTGGCAATGTTCACTTTAAAAAAATGTCATGTCTGACAGGCTTCTACATTCTAAATTTACTATATTGCCCTATGTATACTTTATTCTTCAGAAAAGAGTCACTAAATCCAACCTAATGAAGGTATCTACCTCCTAGAGGGAGTGCCTACATTTATTACTTGAAATTCTTTTCTAAGAAATATTCCCTCCAGTGTTATTTATATACACATTTATGTATGTTAGTATTAAATCACATGTATTTATGTTTGCTTTGTGTTTATGGTTGGCAGAATAATGGCAACTAGTCAAATCCACATCCTAATTCCTAGAACATGTGAAGGTTATGTCAGAGTGGACTTTGTAGACATATTGACTGTTAAAGACCTCAGGATGAAGCAATTGCCCAGGAATATTTTGGTTACTCTGTTCTTCTCATGCAATGCTTTAAAAGTTTATGTGTTCATAGGAAGATGAGACTTGAGCAGACTAGTTAGAGGAATGTAACTTGCTGACTTTGAAAATGGAGACTAAAGGGCAGGCAACAAATGATATGAAGGGCCTTCTGAAGCTGGAAAGAACAAAGAAATGTACTTTCCCACAGAGTCTCCACAAACAAAGCAACCTTGCCCATAACTTCATTTAAGAACAGTGAGCTCCTTATTTGACTTCTGATTTACAGAGTTGATTGTTGTTACTTCAATAATTATTCAACTATTTCAGATGTAGTAGTTTGTGTTATTTGAAGCCACTAAAATTGTGTTGATGTATGAAAGTAGTAATCAAAACTAATGCTGTGTTATACTCTTATGCTAGATCATTAATTTTATTGCAAAAATTATTCATTGGGACCACTGAGATTATTTTCTCATTAACCCTTACATTCTTTGGGAATGCTCTCTCTCTTTTTGAGCTTTACCTAACACTGCAAGATGACCTAGATTCAGCTTTTATTTTCTCTGCCCCACCATACAATTAGTATTTTTTGCCAAAACGTCTGGTTCTATTTATTTTGGAATGATGTATAGAAACAAAGTTCTGGTGTGTCACTCACTGCTTCTAAGCCTTCACACCAAACAAGAGAGGGAATACATGCAAGAATATTTTTAAATAATATATCAACACAGACACATCTGTAGTCATTTCTGTGTATCAAACCTAACCTGGGTACATAATGATGTCTCAGACTAATCCGTTATCAGTTCAGTCTTGTCTATTTTTTTTTTCCTGACGGTAAGAAAGTTGTCTCTAATCATTTTCTGTTTATTTCCTTTTCTCAGCTTTGATATTTACATAGAATATTTTCAGAATGGTTAAAATATTTATGCATGTGAGAAAAAATGTTACCATTTAGAGTAAAGTTTGGTTTTGGCTTTAGAATTTTTAGTCAAATCAACACTGGACCAATGTTAAATACAATAGCTTCTCCCTGTGCTTTTCAATAAGGTTATGTCTTAAATTCATGTGACAGATTAATTTTTGACCAGTATACACTTCTTTATCTTATGTACTTAATTTTCATAACTTGAATTAATCTTTATGTTGGGTAGCTGCAGATGCTTTAAGAAATATATAAAATTATTTATTACTCTTAAAATTCCCCTATGTCTCACCTTAATAAAAATCTACTCCTCGTTCAAATTCTGGCAACTAGTCATCTTATTTACCCCTATTATTTTGCCTTAATAGAATATCATGTGAATAAAAATGCATTAAATTTGTAGCTATTTGTATGTGTCTTCTTTCCCTTAACATTTTTCATTTAAATTTATCTACATAATTTTGTGGATTCTTCTACAACTCTGAATAATATTCCATCATATACATGTACAATTTATTCATGTCATAGTTGATGAACAGCTAGGTTGCTTTCAGTTAGTGATGATTACAAAAGCTGCTATCATTCCTGTACAGAATTTTCTGTTAAATCTCCAACTCAATTGTCTTATGCAAGAATTTTTTGGGTCACATAAGTCTATATTTAAACTTATAAAATATTAACAAACTATCTCAACTATATCTTAAATAGCATGCACCTTTTTTATTTTTCCACAACCATTAATGAGAGTTTCTGTTGTTTTTCATCTTTACATTTGCAATTATCATTTTTTAAAAAAATTTAGTCATTCAAAAATATGAGAAATGATATAGACTTGTAATTTTAATTTGCATTCATAAAATGACAAATGATGTTGAAAATCATTTAACATACCTAATTGCCAATCTTTTATTATATTTAGTTATGTATCTTTCTAGATGTTTTGTCCATATTTAATTTTTTACTCTTGATTAACTTTAAGAAGCCTTTATATATTCTGTATATGTCCTAATTACATATATATTACATATATGACTCCAAATTTTTTTTGCATTGTGTGATTTTTTTTTCTTTAGTCATTAGGGTTTTCAGAAAACTAATTTGGGATTTTTATTTTAACAAAATCCAATTTTAGTAAATTTTTGGTTGAAGTTAATTTTTTAATGGAGTAGATTTTTGCATTATATCTAGAAATATATTATCAAAGTCAATGTCACATATTTTGTATTTTCTTCTGTAAGTTTTATATTGTTACATTTTGTAATTAGTATATCACCCATGTTGAATAAATTTTTCTATATGGCTTGAAGTGTGTATTGAGGTTTAATGTTTTCAATGTAAACACTTGAAAAATGTTCCTATAAGTTTGAGAAGACTGTCCTTTTCCCATGAAGCTTTTTTGTTCATTTTTAATCTCAATTCACCGGAGTATTTTTTGTGCTCAAAACTGATTGGAAATAGCTGTATAAGCTATTAGTTGGTATTCTGAAAGAAAGTATGCTTGTCATATCTAGTAACTTGCTGCTTAAAAGTCTTATTCTAAAGTCATTTTAATAATCTACTGGCATATGCTATCTCATTTTATTCTCACAACCTCACAGAAACATTTTCAACCTCATTTTTATGTGCTTCTTTTAGATAATTTCTATAGCTTGCCTCCTTTTATTTTATGAATATTTATGATTAAAAGTGTATATATGATGTTAAAACCCCCTTTTAACTAACATAAACAGTATTTCACATTTATTATATCAAAGGGTACTATGTTATAGACTCTTGATATTGATTACATATGTCCATTTTTCTTTATTTATATTTTTTTCTCGGTGTTGTATGATGAATAGATCCCACATTGTCTCAACAAGAATTCCATCTTCCTACATTCTATGATTATATCCTCTTCATTCATTGTGGTTGGGACCTGTGACATTCCCCTAACCATTGGAAAATGGCAAAGATAATAGGAGGCCATCCATTGATAAGGTTACAACATGCATTAAAATACATAGATATGTCCCAGTCTCCTGTGGTTTAGTTATATATTATAAAACTGTGTTAACTAACTGGAGGTAAAGATTTTCTCCTTGGCTGGATTGAAGAAGTCATCTGCCTGTGGTGAAAAAACTTGTAGACAAAGTCAAATGGCAGTAAACTGCAGGCAGGCAGGAGTGGAACACAGTCAGCGGACAGTAAGTAAATAAATAAATAAACAAACAAACAAATAAATTAAGGATCTCAATTCTTCATCCACAGGGAGATGAATTCTTCCAATGGATCCTTGATCTTTTCCCATTCTTGCTATCATGAGACTATATGTAGTTCAGGTAATAACTTGACTCTTAAAGACAGGACCCAGCTAAATAAGACTTAAAAACCCAATTTAGGAAAATAGCGGAATAACAAATATTCACTTCTTTAAGCTGCAAGATTTATGTTAATTGTCTATGAGCAATGTTATGAAGTTAACATAGACTGCTTTATATAGTTGTTCAGGATGTGTAATGAGCAAATCTATAGAATAACCTTCACATTACAGTATGGCTTATTTAATGTAAAATCTGCATGACTATATGACAGTTCTGTCTTTCCAAATGTTAATCTACCTGGGGGAAATTGTTCATATCTTGCTCCTCTGTGAATCCATACTAGTCTGTCTATATGCAATAAATATTCAATAAGTTGAAAATAAACATATCACATTGTGAAAAAAATAGTGCTTTCAAATGTTCAGCACAATTAGTATTTTTATTAACTGTTTTATACTAAAAGATACTTGAGATCATATAATCCATTTTGCATGTTTTATGATGAATGAAATAAAATACAGTTTTATACTGGCTTGTGAAAGCACACATTTTTAGTAAATTCTGGAACTGGCTGACATTTCATGTGTTCTACACCCAGTCTTATCTCTACCTGACATATTATTCTGTTAATTTTCCCAAATGTGTATTGTTAAATTACATCAGTGAAAATAAATATGAATAAAAATATAATTGCTCATTAAAGCTATAAATGTCATACTTTTTGAATGACATAAATGCAGAAGAAATACAAATATTGTGATCAAACTATAATGTTTCTTCAAAAATACTAAATTAGTATTTTATGTATTTCATTGTTTAATGAATAATTTTAACAAAAATTTATTTAAGTTTATAGAAGTTGGGTTCCTGTGTTTTAGCACTTTTTGTGATGTGGTAATGACTACCTTAATGATTAACTAACTAATGTATGTATTTGTATAGAAAAATTGCGGGGAAGAAGAGGAGATGACTCCCTCCAGATAGTAGTACAGTATAAAAAATTTTGGTTCCCAAGGTTCAGGGACCCTCTAATATAATGTCCCTTACAGAGAGTCCAGATATCCTTTCATCATTTTTATTCCACATTATGAGAATGAAGCTCTAGTACCTAGCACCAGAAAACACTGATTTTCTGGTTACTTCTGTTTATGTGAATAATAATGCGATTTTTTTTCTAACCCAAGATTGTCCTATATTCCATAAGCACTAAGATAGTGGTAGGCCAATTTGTTAGAGTGCAAGTAGGGAAAATTTGAAGATCCTGTATAGTTCTTGATGGTAAAATATTGTATTTTCCCACATAGTATATTTCTTTAGGGGTTTTTTACTTTTCTTCAACAAAATGATAAAAATAATTAAATATAATGACAAAGCAATCAAGAGGAAATATAAATTCCTCTATTTAGGGGTACTATCCTTCACCATTCTTCTGATTGTATATGATAGTTTATGTTCCAATTTAATATTGATATGCATTGTACCTTTAAGAATTCTCACTTAAAAGTTTTTATTTTTATTTATGTATATTTCAAATGAATTTTTATTTTCTCCAAAATGTATGTCTCTATAATATTGTGTGAATTTAAAAGAAAAAATTTGCAAGGCAAAAAGAAGGAATGAATAATGATCACTGTAATTTTTGTTTACATATATATATATATATATATATATATATATATCTCAAATAAGATTTACAGTGAAAAATCTACACGATAATAATTTTTACTAAAGTCAAAAGGGATATACATTTTTATATTTCAATAAGTATTTTATCATATCAATAAAGTTTCAGAAATGTATACCTAGGTTTAAAAATCTGGCACTGAATACATTTCTTGTTCTGATACCAAAAAATTTATTTGTCTTTTTTTACTGTGCAATAGCTTCCAGGCAAATTTTGCTTAATTTTTTTTCAGAAATATAAATCTTAAACTATACTGAATTAACATTACTGCTGGTTTTTGGAAGGCATAATTATTCATATTATTCTCACTTGTCTGTTTGTGGTTCTATTGGGAAAGAAATACTGTGCATTTTATAAAGACCTTCTGCCACGATTACCAAATCCTGCTGTGAAGTTTAAAATGTGTGTAATTGTACAATATTTGTGAAAATAATCACACTGTTTACATGCAGTGATGATGTTAATGAAACTAGGTCATCATCTTTAAACAAATGTTAACCTTATTAGTGGAATAAATATTCTCTGCTGAAATAATTTGCTAATTGCTTTCCCTTGATTCACATATTTGTTAGCATTTGATCATTTATTTATTCTACACATTGTTTTATTTAGGTTTAAAAATACTTTCAAATATATAAAAAGTCTCAATTTCTTATGAATTATATGATAATTTTAAGATAATACTCTGAACATTAGAATAATGAAAATATTTTGATATGCTACTGAATAAAAATACAAATAGAATTATACCTACATAATATGTTTTCATTGTTTTATTTGATATGCCATAAATATGACTAGAAGTAATTATATAAAATAACTTCTTAGATAGTCTTAATTTTATCTTAAGTAAGATTGGAATTATCATTACATACTTAAAAGCATTAATTTAGGCTCTTACAAACATTTTACTTTTGACTTGAAATTTAACTTTCAGAAACATATATTAAAACATATATTTGTATAACAACAAATCATTGTTACTACCTATAAACATTTTATATGATTAATGAGACAATATTTACAATGTACACATGGCAATGCCCATAAAATAAAAATATTCAATACATGTGCATTCTTCAGATTCTAGTCCATTATGGATTTTAGTTAATTCCTACTATTGTAAATGGTTCCACTTAACATTTCTTCTATTAGATAATCTTCTATTATATATCATGTTGAATTTATCTATCTATGGAAAGCATCAAGTTATATAAATAAAAACAAGGGCATCAATTATACTATATTCTTAATAATAATATACTATGTTTATAATCATAATTAATAATAATTAATTATTAATTTATAGAAGCTTATCCTTGATGTTGTGATAATTCAAAGTTGTCTCTGTATAAGAGATTCCTTCATCTGATATAAAAGAAAGTTTTGCATTTTAGGCAAAATCTTTCATAGTTATATAATAGCTCATTAATCAAATTTTTCTATTTTTGATTCTTAAAAGACTGAGTTTTATGTATTTATTTTATATATGGAATTTATATTTATGTATGAATTGTCTAGGGCATATGCCTCTATATAATATTTGAAATATCCTATTTATTATAAAGCTTGTAAGTTTTTTTTTCAATTTGTTTCTCATGCAAACATTTTCGTTTCAAGTATTTTAAAATGTGCTGTTATTTTAAGTCATTTGTCATTTTATTAATACAGAATATATATGTATATATTAAAGTAATATACATTAAGAATGAATAAAAATACTTCCACTAAATATTATTGTCCATAAATAATTATTTTAATTATCCTGAGATATCCATTAACTTTTTGATATGCCCAGAATTTAGGAGTAAGAAATGTTCTTCAAAAATTGCATGTACCTGCCCACTAAATGTATATAAGCTTAAAAACCTGCATGAGGAATTTTAAAATAAATGGATTTTGGGTATTCTTAAGTTCATAGAAAAGTCAGAGACAATACATATTGATTATCTGTTATTTAAAGTTAATTTCTCAAACAGCCTGGCTCCTCTCATGTTTTTCTTTGGGAAAGAAAGTGGGTGGACTGAAATGAAAATAATGTCGTCCTATGCAACTCAATGGCACTGCTTCTGAGCTAGTTGTGAAAGAGTAAAAAGTGCAGTTTTTACTCTTCATTTTTTTACATTTCTTTTTAAAAATTTAACTGATACAAAAAAGCATAATTTGTGCATATTAATGGGGCAACATGTAATATTCTAATACATGTGTACATTGTGTAATGTTTAGATTCTCATGTTAAACATCTCCATCTTCTCAAATGTCTACCATTTCTTTATAGGGAAGGCTTTCAAAACACATTCTTTTAGTTCTTTGAAATACGTAGTATAGTTTTTGCTATATATAGTCACCACTCTGCATTGAGTACATCAGAATTTCTTACCTTTGTGCAACTGTAACTTAGTACCAGTTGATCACCTCCTTCATCCATCTGCACTGCATAACTCCTTCCCACTTATAATAAGCACCATTATACTCTCAACTTTTTGTAACATCAACTTTTTTTAGGCTACACATATGAGTGAACTTATGTGGCATTTGTCTTTCTGTGACTAGATTACTTAATGTAATTATAGCTTTATCTTTTATTGTATTTTCCCTTGTACTTGTTATATCAGAGTTGCCTCTCCTCTGTGACACCTGGAAAAAGAGTGTTTAGTCACTTTCACATGCAGTGTCTTAATGTGTGCATACTAAAACTTTGGTATCGATTACATTTTGTAGTCCAATATATTAAAATATATGCACAAAAATTAATGTTGCCATGAAATCATATTACATGAATGCACTCTGTTTTACCCAATCAATAATTTAATGATGGGCATTATTTCAAATCGATGAACACTCTTGAGTTTTAAGTAGTATTATAAAGATATAAGTGTTATTTTAGACTACCATTCTACCTGAATGAGTATTTCCTTGGAAAATTTATTGAATATTTTAAATCACGTAAATGAAACACTTAAAATTTAGTGGACAATAATAAAACAATTCTAAAATGAGCATAATCATGGTGTTAATCCTATAACATAATTAGTACCCAAACATCATCGCCATCTATCAAAATAAAATAAAGGAAGGGAAGAAGGAACAAAAATTGAAACTATGATACAGTCATTTGCTTTATAAAAATGACCTCCAAGATATTTTAAAAATTTTACTCTATCCAGAGGTTGTTTGATATTCAATGCACTTCTATAAAAATTTCTTAGTAAAAGCATTTCACCTTTTCTAATCAGTTTTACAATTTTTATTTTTTAATAAATAATGATATTGGGTATATTAATTTCTATTAGACATTTATATTTCTTAATTTTGAATTACTTGTATCATTTAATCTTTTTTCTTTATAATATTTTTTGATATTTTCTGTTTCACATGTAAATATTTGATTATACAATAACGATTTACCCCATTCAATATCAGTCTGTAGCAAACACTTTACCACAATTCTCAATCAGTTGCAAATTTTATCTTTCAATTTTAGATTAATATTTTTGTGTTCATAAAACTCAAATTATTTTGCTTGGAAAAAATTATTGTGTTTTGTTACGTTATTCTCAGGTCTGGTGTCATACAGAAATACATTCCCCATGCTTCTTAATTTTACATGTGTGTTTCTAAATATAAGTAGACACAGAAAAAAGAGATAATACAAAAAGTTATTTTGTGGTACCTTTTCCCGCTTTGTTACATTTGATAAAGATTGGAAGCTGTTTTAGTCAACTTTCTTACTACTGTGACAAAAAGACATGACAAGAACAATTTTAGAGGAAGAAAATTTTATTTGGAGCTAAAGATTTTAGAGGTCCCAGTCCACAGACAGCCTGTTCATTCCTCAAGGCTTCAGGTGAGGCAGAATATAATGGCCAAAGAGTACACAGGAGGAAAGAGTGGTGGCTCAGGACATGGCACTGAGAAACAGAGAAACTCCTCTCCTCACATACAAAATATATATGCCAAAGTCATGCCCCCAGGGACCATCTTTCTCCAGCGACATCCTACCTCCTTACAGTTAATTCCTATAGGGGAATTCATTCATTAATTTGGTTAAGATTCTCATAATCTGGTCGATTCACGTTTAAACCTTTATTGCTTTGTTTCACACATGAGCTTTTGGACAATTAATATTGAAATCATATCAGAAGCAATGTAAGAAAATGAGAAGATTTGAAATATTTTCAAATGAGTTTATAAAATATCTTAAGTTATAGATCCATTAGAATCTTTTAATTGTCCTCAAAAACTTATTTAACTTTCAGGTGAACTTCTCTTCAAAATTCTTGCTCTTGAGGCTGCTTTTCAAATTTTAATACTTTTTTTTTAAATTTTGGGGTACCAGGAGATTGACTCAGGGCTAAGTAACCACTTAGACATATCCTCAGGCTTTTTTTTTTTTTACATAGTCTCATTGACTTGTTTAGTGCCTCACTAAATTGCTGAGACTGGCTTTGAACTCGCAATCCTCCTTCCTCAGCCTCTGGAACTGGTGGAATTACAGGAGTGCACCATCATGCCCAGCTTTGAATATTTTAAATATTAATTTTCATATACCTGTCTTTCAGATGCTTTATTATTCCCAATCCATAATTCTCAAGTACCTGACTCTGATTATTCCCAAAGTTGTCATTTTCTCCTATAATGCTTATTCATTCCACAAAATTTAAATGTCACCCCATAAAAGTCTTCCTCACTCAGCTCAGATGCAATAGCAGAGAGCATTTTTCCATACCTGTGGTGAGTCCTCCATAATCAGACAATCTTTGTTTAAGGAAAGTGATGCGTATGTGTGTTGGGTCTCACCTTGAATCTGAATTATGACACACTTTACCTTCATATTCACTGTTTTTTTTTTTTTTTCATTTGGATTTTTACTGTTTCCCACGGGAAAGGATTACATGAGATGCCCCCAAGCATCTGAGGTTCTATTACACAAATATCATTTTCCTTCATGGATCACTGTATCATTCAATGCCTGAGTTTTGCATCAGCAAATGAAAAATGAAAGTGCCCACACTGTCTTAAACTCTTAAAAGTGCTTTCTTAGAAATATCCCCTTGCGTAATAGAGCAAATCCAACTACTACAATTTTTATGAAGTCTAGTATTTTTGGCCATAATCACAGGCATGGCAGACTCACTCGACTGGGAAGCAATAATATTACTTGCATTTCTCTATTTTTTTTTTGTGTGTGTGTGTGTGTGCATGTGGTGGTGGTGCCAGGGATAAAACCAGGGTTTTCCGCATGATATACAAGTGTTCTTCTGCTCCCTAAGCCTTTTAAGTCTCCTGTTAGTCAGTTTTTCATTGCTGCAAATCAAAGTACTTGACAAGAACAATTTAGAGGATGTAAAGGTTATTTGGGGCAGACAGTTTCTAAAATTTCCATCCATGCTCAGACAACTAAGCCTCTGACCAGGAGGTGACACAGTCAGAATGTAGGAAGCAAGAAGATATAGTCCAAGGACATGTGCCCAGTGATTTACTTCCTTCAACAATTCTCCACCTGCCTACAGTTGTCTCTCAATAATCAATTCAAATGATTAATGCATCAAATAGATTAATTGACTGATGAGGTTACAATCACATAACCTAAACTTTTCATCTTTGAACATTCACCAAATATATAATGGATGAATTTTCAGGGGACACTTCATGTCCATACTATAATATTCTGCAACTAGAGCCCAAAAGTTTTATCCATCTCACAGTGTAAAATTAAATTAGTCCATCTCCCATAGTCACCATAAGCTTAATAGTGTAAGCATTGCTCAAACCTCTAAATCCAAAGTCTCTGAGACTCAAAGCAATTTTGGTTCTGAGTTCCTATAAAAAATCAAAAGCAATTTAGATACATCCACTATACAGTGGCAAAGAGTAAATATTTACATTCCAAAATGGAGGAATAGGGGCATAGATAGAAGTGATTGGATCAAAATAATACTGAAATCCAGACAGACAACCATTAGATCCTATAACTACATGTCCTGCATCTAGTGAACATGGTAGTTAGATGTGAAATCCAAAGGTCTTGAGCAGCCCTGTCCCTATGACCTTGCTGTTTACACTGACAAGATGGCTCTGTTTATTTTCTGAAGCTTTCCTTTGCAGATGTTCCACATTCCTGGCATTCTGAGGTCTACATTGCAGCTTCAGCCTTACTCTCACATCTTCATGCAGCACACTCTTGGTGGGTGCATACTGGAATTTCAACCTTGCTACACTTTATCTAGCCTCCTATTTCTTCCTTTTCAATCTTAGTATAAGTCTACATGACCCTCTTACTCTATCATCCAGCTTTCCTATAGCGCTAACACAGTCTGCCATCGGCTCAAGCAAGATCCAGAATACATTGGGCCATAGCTGCAGTGGCCTATGAGTGTCTGTGTAGTCCAACTTAGTGAAAGTAATCCTGGGGAAGCAATTTTCTAGGCATACTTGTGAAAGCAATGTGACTGCCATATTTTAGCACCACTGAGGTATCTTATCAAAGAAGTATCATTTTTACACCCTTGACACAGCAATGGGTATAATCTTGCTAATTCCTGAGCATTTTTTTTTTCCTATTGTCTCTGTGCAAAGTACTTAGCCCCTCCTTAGTGGCAGTAATTTCTTCAACATTCACACCTTTCTTGGCCTCAGTTGTACATGTGTTTCTTCTCTGATCAAATTTTTAAAATTTTTCCTCTCTGATTTTTACATTAAACCTGGTTAAAAGTTGTCTGCAATACCCATGACACTACCTGAATATTGGTGTCACCTTGAAATTGGCTTTACCAGAAAACTTAGTTCATTACCATCAAAGTCATCCTTATGTGGAATCTCAGAATATAGAGAAAATTTAGAAAAGTTATTTGCCAAAATGTAACATAAATGATCAGTAGTCCAATTTTCAAGAGTTCTCATGTCTTCTGGATCCTCGTGAGCACTGTCTTTATTTCTGAATCCCTATAAGCATTCAGATCTGGGCTTCTACCAGAATTACTCATTAAGCTCTGCTTACAAAATTTTATGGCTTTTCTAGCCTGACTTTCAAAACTTTTCAAACCACTCCTACAAAGCAGTTCTTAAGACTTATGAACCATATGGTCAGGTATGGTCACATCAATGACCCTACTTATTGATACCAAATTCTTTCTTAGGAAATCAAAATATCTGAGAACATCTAATTAAAGGGGGATAGGTTTATTTTCAGCTCATGGTTTCAGAGATTTTGTCCAAGTTCAGAAAACCTCATTGCTCTTGCCTAAAGATGTGGCAGAACACCTTGTCAGAAGGGTGTGATAGAGAAAAAGTGAATAACTCAAGGCACCCAGGAATCTAGTGAGAGATCAAAAGTACAATCCAACAACACCCTACCTGCCCACAGTTACAACACAATTAATAGACAATTGGTGGATTAATACACTGATTGGGTTGCAGGTCTCATAATCTAATAATATTGCTTCTTAACATTTTTGCATTGTCATACTAATGAGTTTCTAGGGACACCTCATACTCTAAACAATAATAGGCATATCCCAACTGACTTATTTCCTCTAGCCATGGTTCAAATGCCTACATTTACTTCATAGTAGCTCATTTAAGTTATTAATCCATCCAATGCATCATTTCATGGATGAAGTTACAATTTTCATAATCTAATCATCTTATTGCTGAAAAATAACTATTGTCAAAAATTTAAAATTAACAAATGCAGGTAACAATGTTGGTAAAAGGAACACTTTTACATTGTTGGTAGAAACATAAATTAGTACAGCCACTATGGAAAAGAAAATAAAAAAACTAAAAACTACCAGAGAATCCAGCTATTCTACTCCTGGATATGTAGCCAAAGGAATCAAAGTCAGCATACTATAGAGATTCGTGCACCCCCATGTTTATCATTGTACTATTAATGATAATCAAATTATAGAATCAGCCAAGGCTTCCATTGATGGATAATGGATAAAACAAATATGGTACATATATACACAATGGAGTATTTCCTTTTTTTTTCCTGGAGTCTTTCCTCTCTTTGCAGACGTTACAGGGAATTCAAAGTCTACAATGTCTACATTGTTGGCATCATTATCTCCAAATACTTTTCACTTTACTGTGTTTTTAGTCCCCATTTTCTGTCAATGAACTTTTAAAATTTTACCATGTGAAATCTACTTTATTTTTGTATTGGATCATTATTTCCTCTACCAAATATCCTGAATTGTTGCTTTACTTTTTCCATTAACTTTTCTTGTAAACGTTCCTTTAGAAATATTCCTTAGGTTCACAGATTTTATATGTCTTCTTTTATTACCATAATATTTCAGATACTCTAAATTCATGGATATATTTTTTCTTTGACCAAAAAACTGTTTATAAAATGCATTGTTTTTATAAAATTAATATGACAAATGTCCAAGTGTTTGTTGTTGCTGTTTATTGAAATATTTTCATGTTAGATTCTTGGGTTTTTTTATAATGATGATATACATTTTAGACTACACTTCAGAGATTTTATCTTAGTATTCTTTGTGGACTAATATTAAATTACTTAAAAAATTCTTTGACTTTCACTAAAAGGGAAAGAACATTAGCTGTTGATGAAAAAATGAATTTAAGATATAACTAAACTCTTAAGATATAACTATATAACTCTTCCTTTTAAATTACATTTTTTGCTGTATCTTTGTTTGCATATTTGGGACTGTTAGATTAACGAAGCCTGAGATGTTTGTGTTACACAAACCCCCCTTTATCAAATTTTATTATTTCTCAGTTTGATGCATTTTTGCACTTGGAAATTATACCCTCCAATTTTAATTCTGAAGAACAACCTATTTATCCTCTGATAGCCTACTATTTCACTTGTTTGGTTTATTTTCAATTATATAAGCGGTGTTATATCAAGGTAGATTTTTTTTTCTTTATTTCTTTTAAATTATGTTTTAACACAGAATTCTTCTACAAAGTTGGTGTTTTACTGAAATTAATGTATATTACATGAACAGTAAGATAATGAACAGAAGAAAGGTAGAGAAGGTTGGAGCCTTAGAAGGAGAAATCTATCTGTTGATTATCATCTTCATAATGCTTTCCTTGCTTGTATTTGACCTGGCAAATGTAAACTGTGTTGCTATCTAATCCTTACACCTGAAGACCATTTATTCCTAATGAAAATTACCAACTTCCTGAAAATTTTTGGCTTCATGTTCTATAATCTGAATGATTGTGTGATGTTTTGTTATGACCTAAAGTTTAATGTTCATATGAGAGCTATAGTTCAACAAAAAATAAGATTTCATATATTGCATGTTTTATGACAGTGTTATAAAGTGGAGGAAAGAGACAAAGCATCTCAATAAAACATAATAAAATGTAATTAAAATAATTATGATTAAAAAAATGCAATGACTCACAGCAACTCTAGAGATCTCTTTACTTCAAACTTGCAACCTGTGTTGCTTCTCTTTTCTTACCTCTGTCTTGCTTCTTTTTGTTGCATTTTTATCTATATATTTACCTCTCTTTCTTTATGTGTGTGTGTGTGTGTGTGTGTGTGTGTGTGCATGTGGGTGTATATTTCTTGCAGAAAATAGTAGTAGTCATTCTTCCTATAAAATAATCATTTTATCTCCACTTTTTAATTTTTCTTGATATCACTTGTACACTAACTATATAGTTTAGGTATTTAATATAAGAGCAGTGGACATATTTTTCTTCTTAATGTACCTTTATGTAAATAATACTACCTTCCATGGCTGTTCCTTTTAAACATAGCATACTATTTTAATCAAATAAGACCTATATGATGAGATAAAGTGAAGTGAATAATGTTGGAGTTATGCTATATCATTAGGCTATGAATAAGGCTTAGGTGAACACAAGCACTATGATAACAGTCTGTTTGATAACAGAGAGGGTTAGTAAGCAGCTAGAGAGAGTAGGAAGAATATACAGTAATGATACTCTAGATAAAGGAATGACACACATCTTAGTCAGGTTAAAGCAGAATGGCACAAGACTTCATCATACTACCTAGAACAGTCTTAGGATTCATAATATACAGTAATTTTAATCAAATAAAAGTTTTATTCCTCCTTAATTATCTAAGCAAATATATATTCAATAATTACTGTATTCTGGTTGGGTAGTGGAGTAGGTACAATGCTAGAACATTGTGAATAAGAAGCATTACTTATGATGCTTGTACCCTTATGAGGAAGATAGAGGCTATGGTTTGGACTAAGCTAGTACTCCCCCTGCCCCCGCCAAATATTCACATGCTGGAAGCTTGGATTCCCAATGTAGTGAGGCTGAGATGTGGTTGAATCTTTAAGAAGTGCATCTAGTGCAAATGATTAGGTCACTGGGGGGTACCATTCTTGGAAGTCCTATGCAGTTGTCACGGGACCCTATTAAGTCTCATAAAAACAGGTTGTTATAAAAATAATAATGGTGGATCCTTGATCCCTCTGGCTTTCTGTCTTGTTATGTAATTGGCCTCAGGCTCTTACATTATGATGTCATCTTCCATACGGAGACACAAGCAAGGGGGCCAATACCAGAGGCCAAACAGATGGGACTATTCCATCATGGACCTTCAGAATCCGAAAATGAGCTAAGTAAATCTTTTTTCTTTATAAACCACCTAGTCTCCGGTCAATTGTATATTTTTTAAAAAGGAAAGAATAATAATACAGTTATCCAAAGGGTATAAAAATGAGAATGAATGAACAATGGAATAAAAAAACAGCTTTCCATGTTCAAAGACTTCATTTTAAGAGGTACTATTTTGTTATTGTCTGTACGCTTTCAAATTAGCCTTGTTTGCACTTGCATTACCACATTAAGACCTTATAATTTATAGTTAATTTACATTTTAAAAAATTTGAAATTCTTTTCTATTATGAAATCATTTCTAAAGTATTATTAGTTAATACTACTTATTTTTGAAGGAAATGTTTAAAATCCATTATATTCTAACTGATTACATAGTTTCCCTTTGTTTGTGGCTCTATGTTACCAACTCACAGTTGACCATAATTGACAGCAGTCTAAAAATCTTAAAAGGGAAATTCCCAGAAACAAATAAGTCATAAGTTTCTAATTACACATTTTTCTAAGTAGTATGATGAAATTTTGCCATTCTGCTTTGTCTTGACTAAGAGGTGTTTCATTCCTTTATCTACATGTTGCAGATTCTATTGACCCACTATTCACTTACTAGCTTTCTCTGATATCAAATTATCTATATCACACTGCTTGTGTTCAAGTAAGTCTTATTAATAGCCTAATGATATACCACAACACAAACATCATTCACTTCACTTTATCTCACCACATAGGCCTTAATATACAGGACAGTGGACATACTTTTTTCATTGAAATGATGTATCATTTAACATCTTCACTTGAAAAAGGGTTTGTATATAAGATAGTTTGAGACATAGAAATCACAATTGCATTTTTATTATAATATTCCACCATTATTGTATTATATCATTAGAATCATTAATATAGTCAGGCGTGGTGGCACACGTCTGTAATTCTAGCAACTTGGGAAGCTGAGGCAAGAGCATAACATGCTCAAAGCAAAAAGCTTAGCAATTTAGCAAGGCCCTAAGCAACTGAGAGAGACCCTGTCTCAAAAGAAAAAATAAAAAGGACTGGGAATGCAGCTCAGCAGTAAAGCACCCTTAGTTTCAATTCTGGAAAAAACATTGATATCATAATGCCCTTAATTTATGAATTAAATATTATCATTCATAGGTATATAGAAAAAAAACAATATAGTGCCCATTTCTATCCATGGATTGAGGCATCCACTGAGAATCTTGGGACATATCTTCCGGGGTTAAAGGGGAGCTACTGTACTTTGAGAAAATCTTTAAACGTTTTGATTTTCAGTTTAAACTATCGTCTTATGTAGTTATATTTACATTTGAATTTGATATAAAAATATGGGTTACTTCATCTCCATCTATCTTTAGCATATAGATTTAAAAGTACTTCTAAAATATATGACCACAATTTCATCCTGAGAATCAAGGGGTTATTTTTATTTTATTATTATTTTTTAATTTGTTCTAATTAGTTGTGCATGACAGTAGAATGCATTTTGACACACCATATATAAATGGAGTATAACTTCTCATTCTTCTGGTTGTACGTGATGTAGAATCACATTAGTTGTGTAATCATATATGTACATAGGGCAATAATGTCCAATTCATTACACTATCTTTCCTACTCCATAGTCCCTCCTCTCCTTCACTCCCCTCTGCCTAATGCACAGTACCTCTATTTTTTCTTAGGCATGTACATATTACCAATTAGCTTCCATTTATCAGAGAAAACATTCAGCCATTGGGTTTTTGAGACTGGCTTATTTTGCTTAGAATAATATGCTCCAGCTCCATCCATTTACTGGCAAATGCCATAATTTCATTCTTTGCTAAGGTTGAGTAATATTCAAATGTTTATTTTTAATCTGGTGACTATATAAAAAACAGACATTGTAAAATCATACATATATTCTCATAATTTTGAGTCTGAAACAAATTTTTATAAATCAAATAGTGTAAATTAATTAGAATAAATTTTATATGTAATATCAATGTCTAATTACTCTGGGAAATATGTTTTTTAAATTATTAAATATTATTATTAATTTTTATCAGCCTGATGAGAAATTTTAAATTCTTGTGTTATGAACTGAATGTATGTGTTCTCCCTCCTCTGCAATTCGAATGTTAATCCCTAATCTCCAGTGTGACTATATTTGTAGTTAAAAAGTAGTGAAGTTTCAATGAGGGCATAGGGTGAGAAAAGATGGCAGAGAACAATCTCTTTCTCACTCTCCTTTCTTTTCTCAGCATAAACTTTAAAGATCATGTGAAGGCACAGCAAAAAAAATAGATAACTACAGTCCAGAAGAAGACCTTAAACAGACAGCAACCCTTCAACAACCTTAATCTTAGACTTCCAAACTGAACTACCATGAGAAAATAAGTTACTGAATTTCATACCACTCAGACTATGATGCTTTGTTTTGGCAGCTTGAAAAAATAAATATAATTTTAAAGATATTTGTATTGATACTGAAATTAATTAGTTATTAACATTTATTCGAGAAATTTATATTGCTTGGTAAATATTTTATTCTATTAGGAAATGCATACTAGATACTTATTTATTGATCTGTACATAAAAACAAAATTATTTAATTTATATATCAATACTATGAATAAATAAAAAAGCATAGGATTCTGATTATAAATTCATCTTTGTCTAGACAAATTATGGTAGATATTGAGCACAATAAAATAGCATAAAAAACTGAAGTATTATTTGTATAAATTCAATGAACAATGCCAAAAATATTTAGAACCTGACCTTAAAGAAGTGGATAGGAAATGATGGGTTTGAGTAGTTTTGGAGCATTCATAGAGTATATTTTTGTTGATGATTTGTCAATATGGATTTAGTGGAGTTAAGATAACCAAAAGTCTAGAGCAATTTTAAAATTTTAAAATAGAACAAGAAATAGAAATAGAAAGCAGGTTTAACATTATATATCAAAGACAAAATAATAATGTCCGGGCATGTGGAAAGTGTAGATGCACTGAAGTGAGTCAAAGAATGCTGGTAGAAAAACCTCAGAGCAAATTAAAGAAAGAAAACCCTGTGCATGTACAAATTATGAGCCGTGTTGTACTTTGTTAAAAAGCACCTCTAAAAACTGTTATAAATGGAGAATATTCAGTAAAGCACAATATAAAACCTCATTTGTAAAAGGATGGAGATCACAAAAGACTGACAAAATTATTTCTATTCTATACAAGATAACCTATGGAGAAAGTGATTATTTGCAATTATATAGAGGTTTCTTTTAAAGACTCTGTCTTCAAAAGTTCTGAAGGAAATAAAAGAAAGGGGTTTCTTTGACAGCAGATAAAATGTCCATTGTATGAGACATACATATTTTCTTTGAAGACTTTTTTTCTGCCATGATGATCAGACAAATGTTTTACATAATAGCTTGGAGAAGGATTTCTAGAAAGTAATTACTTTTTTGAACAATATTAAACTCTGTTGCTAGTGATATAAAAGGCTATTTTGAATTTTAAATATAAAATTCTTCCAGGTACACATAGTCTAATTGCAGGGATTTCTTTCTTTATGTTTTAGTGTTATGCATAACTTGCAAATGTAAGGGGTTTCTATAAAATCATTTATGGCTGAAACAACCTATTACTCACTTATGAAAATAGAAATTTGAAAAATAAATACAGGAATAACCATTATTAATATTGTAAAAATTTGATTCAAAATTCATTAGTTTGCACTGTTGGTTTAGTAATAGAGAAGTAAGGATATGTCTTTACACTTTTTAATTATTTAAAGTTAGAGTAAAACACTAGCATAAAATGCATTGCATATTTATAGACATAAATGTCACCTAGAAACTTTTTGAGTGTCTATTTGCAGCTATAAGAATGAGTAAAATTAAATTTCATAGTAAGGCAGTGTAAAAAAATAATATTCCAGCCTCATTCTAAATGTAGCAAGGAGTCAAGAGTTGAAAGTCAGAAACACTAATAATACTGTAATTATTTTTGCCTTGAATATAAATTCTTCTGTTCTCCCTATTCATTCTGATTTTATAAGCAGCGTTCATTATTTTAAGAGAAAATAAGAAACAGCAGCTAGTCATTGTATGTGCCACAGTTAGTAATCATTTCTTAGTTCTTCCTCTATTTAAATAGTTTTGTTAATTTAATATCACAAAATCTCATGTGATTTTTGGATTAATTATAGTACCTGAATGATTATAGGGCCTCATTTTTATAAATGAGTTTATGTATTTAAAGTGTGTAATGGATATTAAAGTATATATCAACCCTCAATATAACAATTATTGGTAATTAATTACATTAAAATTAGCATAGTCTGAACCAGCATATCAACAATTGATGCTAGTTGGGGAAAATCACATGTGTATATTGAGCAGTTGCCTCATAAATCATCTCTAATAGTTCCTCAAAACTGTCCAGAAGTCTTATTGCCTTTCATTATGTGTGTTTTCCTACATTCTCAATATCCATTTTTGCACCATCTGTTTTCCCCTCAAACTTCAATACTTCTTATCACTTCTCATTCTCAGCGCACAATATTGTCTTCTTTCCCCCTAAAATATAGATATTATAATATGTATTTTCATAGAGATTGGTAACACATAAATTTAGTCAGATAGTAATGACCGCTTCCCAGCACCAGATGTATCAAACCATTTACATCTCATTCACACTGTGCTTTTTTTTCTGTGTCCCTTAACTCATGTCAGAGGCTATCCCTTATTCATGAGTTTTGGATTCATCTTCCTTAACCTTCACAACGGCATGCAATGCTGTAAATACAGACCCCTTTCCTGAATAAACTTTTGCCTCAATACTAAAGGCACCGACAAATTTCAAACATTGTATATCCTTCTAAACATGCAGAAGCACAATGCAGTTTAAATCACTTCTCTGAATGTTTCCAAATTTTAGGGAGCATAGTCAAGGTTTAGAAAGTTTCCAGCACTCGAAGTCTTAGTCTGGATGGGGGCCAGAGGTTGGTTTTCTTTCACCTTTATTGAACAAGTGGATATATAACTACCTTCTCATGACGCTTCAGGGTCACAGTTTCAGATTTCTTCTAAGGCATTCTTGGCTTATACTTACAAACTATTCTAGAATTATATTACTTTAAAAATATGTTGAAACATACCAGTGCTGAAAAATATTACAGCTTTGTCAACCTGTATAAACTTTGCAGCCTCCCAACCTCATTGCTCCACTCATGTTTTTCTATTCAGGTTTTCTTAAGGCCAAATACTAATTGAAGACAACAGGACTCTTTGTGATGTCTTAAATTTAATTAATTTTTGGAGTTGAAGTTAATTAATGTATTGAACTGGCTAATATACTGAATTGAAAAACAAAATAATTATTATCAAAATATGCACATTTAAACAATAAGAGTAAAGTTCTATCAACCAATAGTTCTATTTCACTGCAAAAATAGAAGTAATTAAAACTAGTTTCTCTACAGAGACTCTAATACTAAGCGAAAAGAATACTTTTGTATTCTTTTCAAGTTTTCAATTAATTATATCAGAGATTGCAAACTAAAATATCAAGAAAACAAGTTAAGCAATATAAATGAATTAAATGAGTTTGGAGGTTGTTCTAACCAGATTTCTCTCTGCTTTGGCCAAAGGAGTTTATAAGAACAATGTTAGATGGGAAAAAGTGTATTTGGGGGCTCATGGTTTCAGAAGTCTTAGTTCACAGATGGCCAACTCCATGGTGGAAGAGTGTGGTGGAGGAAATCAGAACAGGATATGGATGGAGCCAAGAAGCAAAAAGAGAATTCTCCTCATCATGGACAAAATATAAATCCCCAGGGCAGGCCCCAGGGACCCACTTCCTCCAGCAATACCTTACCTGTCTACAGGTATCACCCAATTAATCCCTATCAGGGGATTAATGCACTAATTATGTTCAGACTTTCATGCCTCAGTCATTTAACCTCTGAGATTGCATTATCTCACTGTGGGAAAACCATCTCTAAACCATAACAGGTGGTTTTTTTTTAATCTTTATTATTTTCATATTTTATTGTGGCAAAATATTCGAACATACTTATGTGATATAATATGATGATTCTCTTTATATATTGTGTAATCACCAAATCAGGGTATTAGTAAGCACATGCAAAACCTTCTAGCTATTTATTACTGAGCATATGCCTAGTCTAATTTATGCAACCAATAATAGATTATTAACTGATTGTAACCCTAAAACAAGTAGAGATGGTTTTATTACTTAATAAATGGGAAGACTTCATTCTTTCCATTTCCATTTTAGGATGTTTTATTGAGGATTGAACTCTTGGAGCTTTTGAAACATTATTTGTTAATAATAGCAATAGTTACATACCCTAAAAAATGATGAGGGAGAACTTGGGTTTTGGGGTGAATGATAAGTCGCAAAATATTTTCCTTTGGACTTCTGTTTAGAAGTGAAGTTATCTATGAGACAACTGTGAGACCAAAGATATCTATGAGACCAAAATTCTTGTTAAACTGTTGTCTTTTAACTATGTCAGTCACTCATTTATAGATGTTTTAACTTATGTTACAGATATTCACTGTATAGAAAAATACCCATTAACCACATACTTTTTTCTATTTTAACTTCAATTTAATTTAAATTCCATTAAAATAGTAGCTCAGTAAATTAGACAAAGGAGACTGAAGGGAAGGGAGAGAGGATAGGAATAGCAAAAACAGTTGAAAGAATCAGTCATTACTTTCCTATGTTCATATATGAATACACAACTAGTGAAATTCCACATCATGTACCACCAAAAGAATAGAATCCTAATTTCCATGTATGTATAATATGTAAAAATATACTCTGCTGTCATTTATGTCCAAAAAGAACAAATAAAAAAAATCCTTTGCCATTGCACTAGGCTTGCCAAGTGCTCAACAGGTGCATGTGGTGAGTGGCTATTGTGAAGCCCCTGAACAGGTGCATAACCCTCCTATCTCCATGTATCTACATCCAAGAGTGCTCAACAGAGATTTTTATTTCTTGAGCTCTCAATACAACTCTAGGTGATTACTATAAACATCATAATAGATTTCCACATGTATGTGCTGTATTTGTATCATCGAGCTAGAAAACAATCTTGGTAGAATAGAAATTTTTCACTCTGAGAAATACAATTCCAGAAACATATGTTTTTTTTTTGTTTTGTTTTTGTTTTTGGTCTCACCTTTAAATACACATCGAATCAGAAGGTTTCATGATGTAATAGCCAGTAAGGGGCAAAATGCTACATTTAACCAGACCCAGTCAACCATATTATGTATTAGGCATTGGTGTTCTACAATGGATAACAGATGACTGTAATTTAACATTTCCATATTTTTTTTGCCTTTTAACAAATCCCCAAAGCTACCATTAATTGTCAACTTCATGACACAATTAATGCCTGTGATTGGTGAATAAATAACATAAGGATAATATTATGATTTGTCTTAAATTTTGTCACAATCCTCCTTCAGAAGTAGAATTTGATACATGTCAGTGAACTGATTTTTTTGTACTACAAGGAGACTGTCAGCTACAAACCACTCTGTTACCAGAGTATGTCAAATTATACACTAGATCCTCTGTGGCATTGCAAATAAGAATAAACAGCTAATTTTGTAGTACTAGCTCATATAATTTTTGATTTCTCAATTGCTTCTTCCCCTATTCAACTGCACATTGACTTACTTTAGTGGTTTACTGAAGTTTGTTATGGTTGTTACAAGTTTGTTATAGCTCTAGCCTGATCTATTACCTGAGATCTGAGACCATGATGGTTTTCTAAGCCAGTGTTCAGAATGACTTCTGTCAGTTCCTACATGACCCTGTCTATCTTTCTCACTTAGTCCTAGGCTACTACACAATATTAAGTGAAGAGACTAAGAAAAGGAAAAACAAAATGTAAGTTGTAAAAACAAAATACAACAACAACCCCAAAGAATCTGGTAAGAAAGCAATCACTATGAAAATAGATTATTTTCAGAACTAGAAAAAATTTTGACAAATGGACAATACTGCTAAAAATGATAATTGAATGTGATAAATTGAAAATATAATGTGAAATTTTCTTAATGAAAAAGAAAATTTCATTTTATTGTTCATGCCATATGTAGATTTACATATCCACAAAGGAGTAATATTTCTGTGATTAATAGAATGTTCCTATTTTTGAGTGTTTCCTTATTTTTTATTTACTATCTTTCAAAAAAAAAAAACATTTCATAATGTTTGCATCCTTTGATGTTTGTTTCACAAGGCATTTTTGCCTTGCGAAGTAGATCATGATGTGTGTGATTTGGTTTCACTCTTGACTCTGAAGGCATGTTTAAGGTTACTTCTCCCATACTTGACACTGTGGAAGTTTCATGTTCATTTTTGCACATATTTCCATTCTGCTGAAGCTCTCTCAGTTAGCTCTGAGGCAGGAGATTCTGTCTGTCAGAATCCACTTAGATCAAATAAAACTCACTTCTGAATCAAGCTGGAGAAACATTCACCTTTGATTTGTTAATTTTCAAGCCACACATAAACTACGCTACACTCTGTTACCTTTACTAATATATAATTCTATCAAATGACACCACTATGGATGATCTGCAAATATCAGAGAAAACACATATATCTTAACTTCTTAAAGTTCTCTGCTTTTCTTAGCAGTTCAAAAAAGATATATTCATAAAATTTGAGAGCATCTCTCATATGATGATTTAAAGACAAAAACAGAGCTTTATCTTTCTGAGAATATAATAATATTTTTTTCTCTTAAATGAAGATACATCTCAAATGAATATCCATTGTGTTCAATAAAAAATTAGATGGTAAGACAAACATATGGACGAAAGGGTACCATTTTTATGTTTTTTTATTATTATTATTTGATTATAACAGTCCTGAATGTGAAAAAGAAAATGACAACTTACATGTTGTTTTCTGCAATATAAACGATTGTTTGAAACCAAAATCTATTTTAAAAGAAATAAGTCTATTTTAAAAGAAAGATTTTTATTATAGTTTCAGTTTTATTTACGTGACTTTCACTTATGCTTCTTTTACCCTTATAGGGTTTTAGTAAAGTTAAGGGAATATGGCAGAGTTAGAGTAATGTCATTCTCAAAGAATAAGGGAAAGTCATATTTCCACTGAGGTCACTAAAGTAATGGAGGTTAGCTTTTGTTGATTGCAGTATTTCATATATATATATATATATATATATATATATATATATATATATATATATATATATAAAATGTATGTATATATGTGTATATGTATATATATGTGTATATGTATATATGTGTATTTGTATATAAAATATACATTATAATTTTTGTATTTTTAGTGCTTATTATTTGTGATAAAATTTACTTACTTAAGGAACACAAATGATATATTTTGTTAGTCTAGTATTCTTGATATTTTAGTGCAAAAGGCAAGAAAAGATTTTAAGTGAAATACTATTCTGCTTGTCTACAGATTTTGTACCTTAGCCATTGAAACAATACTAGTTTATTTTGCCGCCTTTTGTTGTTGGTGGCACTGGGTATTGATCTCAGGGGCGCTCAACCACTGAGCCACATCCCCAGCCCTTTTTTGTATGTCATTTAGAGACAGGGTCTCACTAAATTGCTTAGCCCTTCAGTTTTGCTGAGGCTGATCATCTCTGGAGATTTCCGACTCAAACTTCCAAGCTGCTGGGATTATAGGCATAAACCACCACATCTGGCACAATATTAGATTTTTAAAAGCCCAAATAGTCTTAATTTTCAGGTGATTTGAATGTTTTCTTCCTTAAGAGAAAAGGTTTGGGTTTACTTGTTATAGTTTTTTATTATTAAGTTTCTTATGCTAGCAGGCACCTTTTAGATAAGAGAAAGTATCAAGAAAGGTGCCTGAAGTGATTTTGGAGACTACAGTTTAACTTCTAATCTTCTTAAAGGAAGGAAGATAAGTCTTATTATGTTTCAGCATTCCCCTCAAAATCAAATTTGTAATGAAATATATATAAAATCTAAAAATTGTTTTTAAATTTTTGACTTATTTTTAGAAATAAATTTGGACACTAGGAATCACTAAACAGGGAAGTGACAGGCAGCTTCACACAAGTGTATGCACATGCACAAAAGTAGACAGACACATGCACACATATACACAGAGAAATCTTCTAGAAATTGTTCATGAAACCAGATGCTGTTATTATTTAATACTCATAATTACATTCAAAATGCAAATGAATATCTTTCATTTTTGTGTAAAATTAGCTACAATGTTTTCTTCAAAAAGTCATTAAGAATTATGTTATTGCAGATTTTAAACAAGTAGGAATAATTAGCTATAAAAACATGTTTAAAAATTCACATCATTTTATTTGTATACCTTAGGCAAATACTTGAAAGTATTACTATTATTATTTCACATGTACCACATTAAAAATACTTAACTTGATTCTTTATACATAAATATTTTCCTAATTATGTAGAAATACATGTCAGTGTTTTACCAAAGACCTTTTTTACTTAACAGCACCTGTAATTCTTTTCATCTTTCTATTTTGTTTCATAGAAACAAATATAATAAATACTTAATTTTAGTTGGTTTTGATTATTTTTTTAATTTCCCTCCCTTTCTCTCAGAGTGATATTTGTACCCTATTACATGCTGGATACCTTCTATTGTTAAAAAAAAACATTATTCTTTGTCCTAATATAATTTTCCTCTGTCTGCATTAAAAATGAGCTGAGAATAATTATTGTCTTTAGTTTAACTAGAATACCCATTTTTCTTTTATTCTCTTGAATCCATCTTCTCATCTACTTCCACATTCACATGAAAAATACAAACCATGAGAAAGATAACACTAAAATGATCACTATAGTTTCACTGATGTATTTCAAATAAGAAGCACATTAGAGATGAAATGTTATCCTTGATAATATTTATTGGTTATTAAAGGACATAAATGCCATAATTTAAATATTTCTGTGAGCTTGTTGAAGTAGTATCTGAAAATATGATAAGGAAAGATTTGACTAAAATGGAAGACTAGAGAGGTGAAAGCATAAATATTGGAACCAAGTAAGGAATTAATTTTAGGTAAATGTAAATGCAAATTTGAACTATCGCAATGTCCTCTGGAAAAAATAACCAAAATCCATCTCATAAACAAAGAATATAAGTGAAATTACTCATGAATGGCATACAGTGCAATATGAAAGAACAGAACTAATGAATTTGTATAAAGTATTGGAAGATATGCTATTACAGACAAATTTTATAGAGATATAGAAGTTCTTAATATGCAAAGAAAAATATTTGTTTTGTATCAATTAATACTTATTTAAAACAACTAAAAAGAAATATCTGAATATTTTCTCTGATATAAGGAGACTGATTCAAAATGGGATTGGGAAGGGGAGCATGGGAGGATTAGATAAACTCTAGATATGGCAAAGGGGAGGGAAAGGGAGGAAGGGGGCATAGGGGTAAAAAAGATGGTGGAATGAGATGCATATGATTACCCTAAGTATACATATGAAGACACAAATGGTGTAAATATACTTTATATACAACCAGAGATATGAAAAATTTTGCTCTGTATATGTAATATGAATTGTAATATTCTTCTGTCCTATATAACAAATTAGAATAACAAATAAATAAACAAATCAAAAAGAAATTTCCTACAAATTCAGAATTTTTCAGAAACTAACAGTCTTTACACCATTGAAAAATAGGGCAATAGGAAATAAGTAGAACAAAAATTATCAGAACACATCTGAAGACTATCATTAAAATATTAAAGTAAAAGGTATAGAATTATATACCAGCATTTTGTACATGATTCTATAAAAAATATAGTATGCACTTCTTCAAAAGTATCAAGATCAAAATGTCAGCACAGCAAAATAGTACAATGAAAAATAGCACAGCTATTAAATAAAGTGAGTAAAATAGGGTGTCATGACCTTGGTACTAATGATGGAAAAAAGAATGGTGGTAATATGCTAATTTGCTCATACATCCAAACACAAATAATTGTATTTCAAAACCAAAATGAAATTGATATTATTATCCAAAACAAAAAAAAACATAAATTTTATAGGCATATAACCATGAAAAGGTAACATAGATATTTTTAATATCAGGAAAAAATATGAGAATAAAGGACAGGTTGTGAGGATTTGCTTGTATATTAATTTTTCTAATTTCATACTAGAAATCAACAATATATATAACAACATGTTAATGCATTGAATTTATCTTTGGGAATAAAATTTGGAGCATTAGTAAATTATATATTAATTTAAATACCTACGTTATATGAGCTTTTCATAAAGATATTATGCTACTTTATTGTGAGAAAAGTGGAATCACAGAATTTTTATTATTCTAAGTCAAATTAATATAACTTTGTATATATTTAATGAAAGTCATTACTTAGTGAAATCTGTATAGCATATGTAGCAGTATATTTCAGAGAACAAAACTTATGATTTAATTATTAAGTACAACATTAAAATGAAAATTGAATTATAAACATGTCTTATTTTTTTTCAGAGAAAGAGAGAGAGAGAGAGAGAGAGAGAGAGAGAGAGAGAGAGAGAATTTTTTAATATTTATTTTTTAGTTTTAGGTAGACACACCAACTTTATTTTACTTTTATGTGGTGCTGAGGATTGAACCCAGTGCCCTGTGCATGCCAGGTGAGCACACTACTGCTTGAGCCACATCCCCAGCCCCAACTTGTCGTATTTTTTTAACATTGACACTTATTAAAATTATTACCTACCATAGCTTATAAAAATTATGTCTGTATATGTCATACAATATAAATGTACACTTTTAGATACAGACACATAATAAGTAAAAAATAAAGCATATACCTGTATACACCCATGTGTGCAGTGAAACATTATCATATTATAGCTCATATTTTTAATGTGGCTTCTTTTGTGATTAATTTCATAATTTTATACAAATGTAAATTCATACTAATTCCAGTGCAGATATTTCACATGTTAAATGAAATATTTTGCTAATAAAATTATTCAAGAAATCTACATTGTTTGGTTGCCCCAATTCAAAACTTAAACACAGTAGATATTGCTGAAATGCAAAAAAATGTCAAAGGGAAGACAATAAAATGGGATGAAAAGAGGTAAGAAAAATACGAATTGGCCGCAAGTTCAACTAATGCATTTCATTCTCCATAAGATGGTAATGGAGTATAGGGAATATTAATATGATGGACATAAAAGTTTCTGAAAAAGAGGAAAACATAACAAAAATTCACAATAATATATTGACGTAATAAACCTACAATCATTGGAAAGATATTGAATAACACTTAACTTCAATGAAAAAGATTTTATCGATTTTTCTCATCTGCCATGATTGTTTGAAAAAACTATGTGGCCTTTTATGAGAGAAGTAAAGGAATCCAATGAGAGAAATATGTGCCTATTCTTTTACTTTACTTTATATTTTTTTCTTTCTTATTTTGGCCTGAAGCTTTATTTTCTCTGCTAATGAAGAACTATTGATTCAGGGTAACCAAATAGGTCATGCTGGGACACAGGGAGAATCAGTAAGGACCTAACAGCTTAGGGCTCTAGGCTAGAATTTCAGATGAAAAGTGGCCCAGCTGGGATCACCAGGTAGAAATTGAGCCAGAATTTCAGTAGGTAATTTTTTAAAAAATATAAAATACGTAACATTGCCTTTACCATCTCTTGCTGAAATCCATAAAACTCTCAAGTATGAAAATCATAATAGAGGGCAGTGAGGATTTACCAACTTTATGACACAAATAGCTTTATATAAAATGAATCTTCTGAAGAACTTTCTTCATCTTCAAGAACCAAAGTGTGTATATCTTAAATATTTACTGCGATAATAATCACCAAATGAATTAAAATAGCACACCTGTAAGATCTTAATTATTTCTGAGGATCCTCTACAGAGTATATTCATTCTTCAAATAAACCTGCAGTCATGTTTTGGGATTTCCATTCTTCTTTCTTTTACTTTAGTGAGCTGCTTAAAGAAATCTCAATGTTCCCACTCTCCTCAAGCTCCCTTAGGTGTTCCTGGTTGTAATTAGTAATCACTGCATTCTAATGTTTTTTTTTTTTTTTTTTTTTTTTGTTGTTATTTTTGTTTGTTGGTTGGTTTTCTGATTGTTGTTGTTTTTCTAAAAAACAGTCATCTTGTGTTAAGGCTTGAGAAGTTTTGCCTCTATTCCCAGTATTGGAAGGTGCTGTCAATATGTTAATTTGTGTCTATCATAATAACAGGGTTGATATTTTACAGAAAAGAGAACTTTGAACAATTACATGCATTCTTTCCTTTTCTGCAACTTCTCTGATAAAAGGAGTCTTTTGATTCACATATTCAAGAAAAATTTTGATTCATATATGTGGGATATATGTGGTTCAAAGCATATAAATGGAACTAATCAGATTATGAAGATTTGCTGTTAGATTTTGTGAGATAGATTTTAAAGTCATAGGAAGTAATTGAATTTATTACTCACAGAAACAAGGTAAACATATAAAATAAAATTTTGATTAGAATTTAGTTTACTTATTAGGTTTCCCTCTTATGCTACAAAATACAGCTTACCCTATGAATTATATGTTAATATCATTGACATTTATAGCTTTAGCTATCACATTTATCATTGCATGTCTTCATAATTAAAATAAAACAAGTTCTTATTGTGTGTGTATTAAGCAGCCTCTTCACTAGTGAATTACAGCCTTTAATTTCTTGTATTACTGGATACTGGCTAACTAAGCAAAATCTGCCTGTGAATGAATAGCCTAAAAGTAAAGGTTCAGCTTCAAATCTGCCAAGATTAATTTATATTCCTCTGTAGGCATTGGTAATTCTCCCAATAGTTGAAATTACAATACAGGATACACATAGAATGAGGTGTTGTAAAACAGCATATAATTTTTGTTAGGTGGCATACTTTTTGAATATAGTTGGTTTGCTTGTGTTCATTTCTAGATATAGGACTGGACTACTATAATTCAATACTACTTGTCAAAATACATTTATAATTGGTATTGGCCTAAGCAAGTACTATTCAGCTTCTGTTAAAATTTAAACCCATTATTGATGAACTCCTTATGTTATAATGAGTATTGGATTAATTAATATTTTCTAGCACTAAAAATCCTATATTCATTTTGAAACATTGAATGCTTTTCTTCAGATGTTAAGAACCTTGGGACATCCAATCAAATGAATGCACCTGTATTCATACTCAGACAAACATTGTGCTGTAAGATTCCACAAAAAACTTGAAGTTTTGCCATCAAGTTTTGGCTTTTCTGGGAAAATAGTCTCCATAACATCCCTTTCTCCCTCTAGGTTATTCTTCATCTTCCCTGACACATGTCATTCAGAAATTCTTTGTAAAATCTTTAGAAACCCACTATTACAAGCTAGTCAAAGGGAGAAGGCTTTAGTGGACTTCCCTTTTATAGACTTCCCTCCTACTAAGAGCAATAGACTATCAAATTGCTTGAATTAATGTGATAAAACAAAGAATTAGTAAGAGTTTTTAAATTTGAATTTGCATTATTAATAATTTGGATTATTAATCTGCAATATCCAGAACATGAACATGTTCAGTTAGCCTCTCCCTTGCAAGTAGTTCTTGAGATATTTTTTTTAACATTTTAGAAATCAACAAACAAAATCATTTGTTATTTGTGAAGAATTTCATTAGAATGAAAGTTATTTTAAGGGTAATATTCATCTCATATGCCTAAAATTTAAGTGAACAGACTATATTTTACACATATATGTGTGTGCATGTATATTTGTGTTTATGTGTTTATATATATATAAAACTTCAAGGGTAAACGTGCCTTTTTTTGAATAATATACTTCCAATAATTAGAGAAAGATATCTTGCCTTTAAGCAATGAACTTTGAAATCAATGGGTTTTCTGAAAAACTACTAACATCAAAGTAAATGTTTTCTAGCAAAGTGGTATTACTTATATTGTAAGTGACCTGTTTAAGAAAGCAAATTATAAGGAGTAGATATGTATAATTAGACATTTGGAATGAGAGTGACAATATTAGTGAAAAATCTTTGATAATAAAAATATTACTTCATTAGAGTAACTTTAAAAATATGAAACATTTTTCTTTGCTAGTAAATAGCTATTAACTAAATGAAAAAGAAAGTTTTTGTTTTCACTTTTGTTGTTACAGTTGGTTTGTTTGTGTTCATTTCTGTTCAAAATAAAGACAAATTCACACCTTAGTTAATATCTCCTTTCTACTTTTAACATAATAAAGAGAAAAGATAATATGCATGACACTGTCACCTCTGAAATATCTATGGTATCACAAAGGAGCACAATCACTTAAATAATTTTCATTTCCATGTATATTTTCTACATATATAAAATCAGGTTATATATTTAAAAAACCTTCACACTATATTAAAAGTAATACAGCTCTATTAAAATGAATACAGATGTAAAAATATTATAAATATTGAATTTAGTGTGCTAAGAAGTCTCAAATCAGAGGGCTAGGAATGAAATATTTCATTTTATTCCACTCACTAGGTTTAATCATGCTCTGTCAAATTTCCATGTTTTATTTCTTAATGATGTCTTGAACAGATTCCACCACTCTGTGGAGACCATGAGGTCTTTAAAGGTCAATCCAGTTAAGGTTAAATTGATTCAATTTTCCCCATCTTCATGTCCATACCGCAGGTCATGTTTTATCAGAAACTCTAAATGGTAAGAATAAAACAGAAGTTTACAGTGAGCCTTGAGTCACTGTTTTCATATTCTCTCTTTAAAACGAGTTTCTTCTAAAGTATTAAAAAAAGGAGGAAGTTGAAATAGCAATGTTTTCTCACCCACTGGCAGTTGCTTTTTTTTTTTTCTTTCTTTCTTGTTTTTGAATCTCCCTCTGATTGACATTAGTTGGCTTCAGTATTCTAGGTGTGTCACAAGTTCAAGGGCTGGCTCTTTCAAAGGTGTCTAGTTTGTTTGTTGGTACTGCAGATTGAACTCAGGGGCACTTGACCTCTGAGGCACATCCTCAGCCCAATTTTGAATATTATTTAGAGATGGGGTCTCATCAAATTGCTTACCACCTTGCTTTTGCTAAGTTGGGCTCACCCTCTGGAGCCTCTGGGATTACAGGCATGTGCCACCATGCCCAACCAAAGGTTTCCAGTTTTTGATATGTCCTAGGATTCTTGACACTGGGGGATTAGTTCTACCTAGTCTTCATCAATGATTCTCTTTGCTTCCTGCTATCTAATATATGCCACAGTCCTTGCTGTTGGTTTCATCATCTGATAACCTTCTCAGAAGAATTACTAGCAAGGCAGCTCAAGTTCTACTAATTTCTGAAAGGTACCCTTGTTCTATGAGAAAACGTACTCCTGTGTCCTAGTGACCCAGTGGAACTCTTGGCCACTCTCTTACCAATTTCCTCTTTGCTCTGCAGTCTTTCAAATTCTCTTCTCCATTACTCAGATGCACAGGGAAGACCACAAAACTTTTGCTTAAGCAAAGATCTATCTGACAAATAAATCATCAGTTCCCCCTTCTTTTTAAGAACACATACCCTCTCACATACATATACTTGGCTAATGGTAAAGAAAAATATATATGGGAATGTGGGGGACACATTGGGGCTACCTCTTGGTTCTAATGAATTACTCTGATTCTGACTGACTTGATGTTTATAAAGAGTTAGTTTTGGCATTTCTTTTTCATAATTGTGCTGCAGTGGGAAAACACAACTCACACCCTGTTATCTCAGAAAGCAAAATGTATTTTTTTACTTTGGATTGTTATAATTGAAATTTATATTCCAATTTTCAAAGTTTCTTATATCCCTTTTAATTGTAATGTATAGAATATTTATTTTCTTTTTTGAAAGACTTTTATTTCATATAAGCATGAATTAATTAATTATAAACCATGAATGTGTTCTTGTCATTTTCACTTAATTCTAGATGATGAGGTTGAATTTACAATGGTTAATTTGACTGGCTTGCACTTTTTCCGTCCTCCTCATTATGAGAATTACTATAGTACCTAATATTTTTAGTCCTATCCTCTCTCACACTATATTTGTCATCCATATACAAACTGATATACAATTTATAGGGTATAAGCAAAACTAATATTTTCAATTTTCTGTTGTTACTAACCCTTCCTTTAAGGGATTTTGTGGGGTTTTTTTGTAATAACATTTTCCATTTGATATAATGTGAGAGGAAAAAATTAAATCTGAATCAATTAATTTGATTTTAATTAGTAAATATTAGATTTTTAATATCATAAAATATATTACAAATTTGGGGCTGGGGATGTGGCTCAAGTGGTAGCGTGCTCGCCTGGCATGCGTGTGGCCCGGGTTCGATCCTCAGCATCACATTCACACAAAGATGTTGTGTCCGCTGAAAACTAAAAAATAAATATTAAAAAATTCTCTCTCTCTCTCTCTCTCTCTCTCTCTCTCTCTGTCTGTCTCTCTGTCTCTCTCACTCTTTCTTTAAAAAAATATATTGCAAATGGACAGAGTATAGATATGCTATCAAAATATCCTATTCAAACATACTTCTGATTACTTGAAAATTTGGAACTATAACTAATATCACCTATCACCTCAAATTAAAATGCTTAAATCAGATATTACTTTAACTTCCTTTATCTGAGGATTTGAATTGGAAACTTTACTAAGTAATACTTGAACCAATACTCTTATAAATCCAATTGCTAAGTATTAAGTAATTGCAGTATTCCTTTGGTATAATGTATCTTTACTGAAATGGAACAATGATAATTGTTCAAGTGAAAAGATTGACAGCATTTTAAAATGTCTTTGTTCTTTTAAAATAGAAATGTTATCTTACAGTAGGAAATTTCAATGAGATTAAATTATTGAACGATTTTTTTATTACTCATTATATGTTGTTATCAACTTTTCTGTAGGAAAGTCTAATGTAGGATTTATTTCTAGTTTAGTGAACTATACTATAGTCCATTATAGACTCAAATATCTGAATTGATTATTGTATATTCCAGACATACTTGACCATTAATAAAACTTGACTAAAAAATTAAATATTTAATCTTATTTATCATATAGAAGAAAAAGATGCCAGTGAAGCATATTGATCACTGTTCAGGGCTTGATTTTTTTCCTCCTTTACTTTTTTTCCTTTCAAATTTTGACTTTGTGGAATGTTTTCTTAAATACTTAAAAAGGAAACCGGAACTGGCACATAAGTAAAGGGTGAATTAAAAGAGAATTTTTGAACTATTAATATCTCTAAAAGTGGTTAAAAGAGTGTATTTGGACCAGAATAAGCAGGTGTTGGTGAATTTTTGAACATGATTAAGAGAGATTTTAACTTCTGTCCTTGAGTCTCACAATAACATCATTCATTTTTATTCTCCTAGATTTTGCTCCTTGAGTTCTTTTCTGTAAACACTAATCACTTGAAATTGAATATCCAGAATAGTAGTCATCTCAAGAGTCATAAGTCCTGCTTTACTAAAATATACTAATATAGAAAATTCCAAGCAATATAGTTTTTTTTTTTTAATCTTCTGCTTCTTTCCACTGAAAGCAAATGTCCAACTAACTACTGTAGCATTATTGCAGACATATCTAATGCATATAACAAACATTTAAAAAAATGTGATTTAGTTGAACTTTTCTTAGAGTCTAAGATTTCTTCTAAAAATCATACAAGACTAACTCACATTCATGACAGATTTATTAAGAACAAGTAATATATTAAATCCTTGGAAGTTAGATTTTACATTAAAGATAAATTAAAACCATAAATTAAATGTGTGCACAAATGAGCCCAGTCTTAGACAATAGTAATCAGGTACTTTTTAATTTTCCTATATGGGATAGATTCATTAGGACCTGCCCAATCTTTATAATAGTTTTCCCTATCTCAAATATCTCTGAAATTTTCTGTATCATTAGGTCTTATAATGATAAGGCAAAGCAGAAGAAAGGGTGATACCGCCATCCCAATATTTAAATTTGGAAGACATGTATCTGCTGTTCTGTATAATGAGTATTTGGGGACTCAAGTCTTTCTTTAGAAATAAGTTTACTATAACCAATTCCAGTCAACCTCTTTATTAAATATCTAAAAGTTTCATGTGTAAATGTATACTTGTTTCAAATGTGTAGATTTTTTCTCAAAGAAGGGTCTTTTCCATATATATATATATATATATATATATATATATATATATATATATATATATCCTAATGAAATATTTGGAAAAACACATGTTTAAAAAAATTTAGACATTATTACCCAATCATTTAAAAATATGGCCAAAGCAGTGTTTGATATAGGTGTTTTTAAATACTCTGCATATTAAAAAATGACTTTTTAAATTATTTAACTTAAAATTACCCCTTCAGTTTTATTTAATTCATAAAAAGTTAATTCTGACTCATTGTATCACATCAGTTAAATAATATTGTAAACACTACAGTCAGCACTAATGAGATTTTACAATTTTGTTTTTTGGTTTATATGTTGTATTCTGAGTTAGAGTGTTAATTAATGACCAACACTTTTCTCTGTGATAAGGAGTTAATTAAGTCTTGCTCAACCTGACAAAGCACTGTAATTTCACTTAATTGTTTAAAAGTAGCACAATACTAAAACTATAATTTTAGAGACTTCTCTGAGCTCCAATTTTGATATGTGGGTTGACTTGAAGCATTGTGTGAGCCTATGATCATAGCTATATTGATTTGCAAATATAGAAACACAAGAAAATATCATGGCTAATACTTCCTGACACATTCAAAACTAAATGTTAACTAGTGCAATGCAAAAATATCCCTGCCTATAGAAACAGATATTTTGTATGTTCATCTCAAAGTTTGATCCAAGATAATAAATCAAAATATATTTTCCCTTAAACAAAAACCTCTTTCTTGAGAATTAAATTTTAAAGGTAACATTCAAATTTATTTTTCCTTACCTCTACTATAAACAGTGGAGGCGAGGGATGTACATTGTACTAGATGTGCCCATAAACATATGAATCATGTAAAAGAAAATATCTTATCAATTTTGAATGTATTAACCAAAACCTAGTGCTTAAAATAACCGCAGGATACACATAGACCTTGCTGACCTAATAAATAAATGTCCTGCACTCTATAGACTTCTTCATAATCAGGTTCTCCAAAAGGTGATTTGTGAGAGAGTGTGTGTGTTTTATCTGCTGCTGCTATTGCTAGAATTAGTATAACACATGGCTATTAAATAAAAGCCACATGATAAGACACAGTTCAGGGCTGGGGATATGGCTCAGTTGGTAGAGTGCTTGATTGCCTCACATGCACAAGGCCCTGTGCTCAATGCCCAGCATCACCAAAAAAAAAAAAAGTTCAGTAAACACTTTTATAACTTAAAAATCAGTGCTAATATTTATTGCTCTTTTAGAAAGTTGGTCCTGGGGATGTTTGAATGATGAGAGCTTCAAAAAAGAAAAGGTGTCTAAAGAAAAGTGCTGTTACCCTCTAAGAAAGTCTATGCTCCATCTGGGCAAATTGATCTGTGTAAATTAGCATGTGATTGCAAACCTAGACTAAAATAAAGCTAAGTATGAGGAAAAGATATCAAACAGAAGGATGACAGACAAGTACTGAAGAACCCCTGTCTCTTTTTCCAATTGCTTTCCTACTAGTTTCCAAAGAAATGTGTGTGGGTGAGAAAGATTTTGATTTTCAGATCCACAGATAATTTTTTGTATATATGGGAAACAGTTGGGGGTAGAAAAAAGCATGACCTCAGGATGGGATGTGCAAGCTAGTAATGTCAGAAAGATTTGGTGAACTGGAAAGAGTTGTCTGTTCTTAAACATCAATAAACAATAGTATGTCGAATTCAATTTAAAGAAAAATGTATTTAGGAAATGTCTAATAGCATAAAATATTTATTATTTGTTCTAAAGAAAACTGAATGCTAACTTCTATACAGAAGTTTTGATTACCTAAAATGTGTCATTGTGTTATATTTTATCATTATCCTAAACGTGGAATATCTCTCTCTCTCTCTCTCTCTCTCTCTCTCTCTCACACACACACACACACACACACACACACACACACATGCATGCACACACAATTTTGTCTTGGGTGTACAGTATGAATATAGCACATGCATATGATCAAAGTATTAAAATGTTTACTACTTGCACTTGTGATATTCTAGGAAAATAGGGCTAACTCCCAAGCAGATCCAAAACTGAAAAATCCAGAAAGGAGAGACTAACTTGGGTTTCTACAGTGATTACTGTGTGGGAGAGTGGTGAAGGATTTTTCCCAAGTGAGGTTTCCACTCCTGTTGCCTCACCCTCTCATAGGTGCAACAGGAAAGAACAACAAGGCTTCCCTAACACCTTTCCTATTTGTGGTCTAAAATAGGAAGAAGGGGAAGAGAAGCCTAAGAGCTTTCAGAAATGAACATTAAATGCAGTGAGACTCTATTTCATTTTAAAGTACTTTCTGAACATCTTGGAATTATTTCATTTTTTCCTAATTGAAACATAAAAATTGTAATTTGGTTATGAGATTTTTAATATATGTACATGTTGTGCAAGTTTGTATCAACCAATTTTACATACGTTGTGTCCTATATTTTGTGGTGAGATCATTGAAAACTCTTTTCTCTAGAAATTTTCAAATGTACAACCTATTGTTATTAATTGTAGCTAGGATGATGTACACTTGATTTCTTGAACTTTTTCCTCCTATTTAACTGAAATTTCTTGTCCTTAACCAAAATTTTCCCACACTCCGGACTCTGATAACCAACATGTAATTTTGTTCTTAATAGTTCAAATTTAGTACTCCACATACAAAATAAAACATGTGGTATTTGTTTTTCTGAACCTGAGTTATTTCTTTTAACATGATGTCCTCCAGATTCATTCACATTATTGTAAATGAGAGGATTTCTTTCTTCTCTAAGCCTGAATATCATTCCCTGTGTGTAAATACCATATTTCTTTATCTGTTCATCTGCTGGTGAACATTTAGCTTGATTCCTTATGTTGGCTACTGAGAATAATGATTCACTGAACATGGGAGTATAAATATGTCTCTTCGATATAGAGATATCAGTTTCTTTGGATATATAGACAATAGTGGAATTGCTGGATCATATGGAAATCTTTTTAATTTTTTTGAGAAGATTCATTATTTTTCCATAGTATTTGTATTAATTTACATCCCCATCAATAGTGGTTAAGGATTCCCTTTTCACTCCATTGTAGCCAACATTTGCTATTTTCATAATAGCGCTTCTGATATTTCATGTGGTTTGCATTTCTCTGATTATTATTGAATTTGAGTGGTTTCTTATATGCCATTTAATATCTGTATATATTCTTTCATATTTTTGTCTATTCAAGCCATTTGCCTATTTTTTTCAAATTTTAATTTCCTTCTCACTGTTGATTGTTAAATGTTATATGTGTTAATATGTTATCACATATAAGTTTGCAAATAAATTGCCCCATTTCACAGATTCTCTTTACTTATTTCTTGCTTGTAAAGGGATATTTGATTCTCTTGTTTGTTCATTTATTTATGTATTCATTTATTTGACAGAATCTCCCTATGTCACCGTCACTGAACTCCTAAACTCAAGCAATATTCCTTTTCTCATCCTCTCTAGTAGTTGTGTTCTTTAATTTCCTTCATCAGTGCTTTTTAGTTTTCAGAATAGAGTTCTTTCATCACCTTGGTTCAATTTATTCCTACCTATTCAATTTTGTTTTGTTTTATTTTTTGTGGCTATTGTATATAGGATTGCTTTTTTTCAATTATTAGTCAAATATTTTCTAGTGTATAGAAATTATACTAATTTTTATGTATTGATTTTGTATCCTGTAACTTCACTAAATTTGGTTATTCTATTGATACCGCTGTTGACCGGTGACGAGTTCTAGCTTCCCCAATGTAGAAGAATAACACCAAAGAAGCACGCCGAGGCAAGGTGAGAATAGAAATTAGAAGTTTATTAAAGGACAGCGGAAAAGACTTCTCCCGAGGAAGAAGAGGACCCAAGAGGTGGGAATCCGTGGAAGTGTGGTTGTTTCCCCTTTTTATAGTTTTGGTGATGGAATGTAGGTTGGAGGCCCGAGGGGTGGGACACAGGTGGGCTTAATTATCACCTTTTGGGATGGGCTATCTCCAAATCTGTTGGGGCTGTTTCCTGGGCTCCATTAACATTTCTTTGAGGTGGACTTTGGCCTAGGGCCTTTTCAGGGCTTCATTAACATTCCATGAGTTGTCCTGCGTTTTCCCTGAGTCATTCCCAGCATGGCCTCCATTTTAGATTTCACTCGATATTAAACCAGATTTACCTAACTACACTGACTACCTAACTTTAAATCTGGCTTCACTATCAGGTTCTAGGTGACTTCTTTAGGATTTTCTATAAAAAGACCATGTCATCTAAAAACAGGGATGATTTAACTTCTAACATTCTGATATGAACTTTCTTTCTTTTTCTTACCCAATTGCTCTTATTAAGATTGCCAGTATAGGCTGGGGATGTGGCTCAAGCGGTAGTGCGCTCGGTTCGATCCTCAGCACCACATAAAAATAAAAAATGTTGTGTCCACCAATGACTAAAAAAATAAAAAAAATATTTAAAAATTCTCTCTCTCTCTCTCTCTCTCTGTGTGTGTGTGTGTGTGTGTGTGTGTCTCCCTCCCTCTCTCTCTCTCTCTCTCTCAAAAGAAAAAAACAAGATTGCCAGTACTATCTTCAACAGAAGTGATAAGGGTGGGCACCCTTTGTCTTATTCCTCATCTTAGATTATTTAAAATTATATTTTTACCATTGAGGATTGTATCATAGTTTCTTAAGTCTTGCTCTGTTCTGCATGGGCAAGGAAATGGGTTCCCATTGGAGGGATGGGCTGACTGGGAAATACAAGCTACGTAAATAGTACCATGAAATAACAATAAATATGAGAAATATAGTTTAAAGAGTGGGGGCAGTGAAGGACTAGGCCAACCAGAGGAGTATGGCTTCTAACAAAGTTGAATCCCACTCCTGCTTTATTTATAGCAGTATAGATCAAAGGGAATTGGTAGGTATAAGGTTTCAGTGTGGGAGGAGTCTTGTCTCAGAGCTTGCATATTCACAAAAAGCAAGATATAGGTGGGGGTAGGCAGGTTGTTTGGCTCTTAGCAGGTCACACTCATCTCCAGAGCTAAGCTGCACTTCTGATGGAGCTAGGTATGAAGCCACAAGCACCTGGCATTCTCAAACCAGAAGGATTGCTGGTGGGAGTTCCTCACACCAGACTTTCCAGCCTTGAACTTGGCTTGAAAATGGTTTTAGTTCAGGCATAGTTCATGGATGCTTCCTGCATTTAAGACAATGAAATAGAAGCCAGAGTATTTTCCAGTATCAGGAATACAAAAAAGATTGCCAGTACTATGTTCAACAGAAGTGATTAGTGATAAAAATTCTCATTTACCTGAAGGAAGCCACATTTATACTTTTGTAAAACTACATGTATGCCAACAAAACAAAAATATTACAATATTTGAAGGAAATAATTCAGATGAAATTAATAATATTTATGGATTCCACAAAGTTTTAGAGACTATCTCAGAGTCCTCTTATCTACAAAGTCTTCAATTGTACTGGTGCAAAGATCACGTTTACAATCTGTCCTTTTTGCTCATTACCTTGGTTTGCTCTTAGAAAAAACTACTGACTTTTGTGATCTCTTTTAATTTTATTTCCAAATAGAACTAGACTTGAATCCCATGCTGGTGCTTACATTGTCACCTTAGCAAAAGTGTTACCAGAGGCTAGTAAAATGACTTTGGGAAGAGGAAGGGATGATTTGTAATGTTTGACTATTTCTAAATTGTGAATTCTCTCAAGCTACCAATTAAATATATATCTCACACAATTCCGGAATATTTTATAATTAGCTCTCATGTTCAATTAAGGCTTAGCTCCTGCATAACATTGAAGTAGCTCATCTTTAGTCAAAGATGCCAGAAATAGTAATTATTACAATAGCAGTTAAAATGTCACAAAATTACTAAAGATTGAGTTTGTTTACTCATTATCATGTTGAATTTTTTTTTTAAATTTCAGCCATTTTAGTAAATATAGAAATTTTTTAGTTATTGGCAGACACAACATCTTTGTTTTTGTATGTGGTGCTGAGGATGGAACCCAGGCCATACATGTCAGGCGAGTGCGCTACCACTTGAGCCACATCCTCAGCCCAATTTTTAGTTTTCTTAATCACAAATCTTTTCGTTTAGTTATTGGTCAACTTTATATTACACTGGCAATGTGTCTTTTCAGAACTTTGGTCATTTTAAAAAGATGAAATTTTTAACCATTTTTGAGCTTTAAGTGTTCAATGACCTAGAGACAAATTATTTTATCACAGTGAAAATTTAAGTAGGATCATTGTCTAATTCATCATTATTTTCTCTCATGCTTCTGTTTTTTGCATATCTGAATTGTATCACCAAACTCTGTGTCACCTATATATTTTAGTATTTTTGGTATTTATAGAGCTATGAGGTCCATGTTTATATTCTTTTATATTTATGCCTTTCTTTAATTTTTTCTTGGAGGGGTGGGGCTCAAAGTCATTCAATTATCCCAGCACCATATGTTGAAAGATTCTCCTTTACCTGAAGGAAGTCACATTTATACTTTTGTAAAACTACATGTATGCCAACAAAACAAAAAACAAAACCAAATTATTTTACATAGATATTATTTATATGTGTTTACACTTTGGGCTATTTTTTTCTGTTTCCCTAATTTATGTGTTTGTTTTTCAACAATATTATACACAGAATGTTTTATATTTTAAGCCTTTAAATAAAGTAATACAATTTGTTTGACTTTGTTGTTTTAATTTTATATTGAACTGTTTTTTGAACTTAGAAAATTTTCTACTTAAATTGTTTATACAAGTTAGTTAAGATTTTGGCTCAGACTGCAATGAATCTTCTACTTAATCTGGGAATAATTGATGTTTAAATAATATTGATTTTTCTAATCTGTGAGTGTAGAGTCTCTCTCTCTATTAAAATTTTTTTCTGATATTTCTTAACATATTTTTACCTACCAAAGTTTTGAAGTTTTCTATTTGAGGATTGTGCTTACATCTTATTAGATTTTGGAACCCAAATTTTCAACTATGGTGCTTTTTTACTGTTATTTTAAATCATCATTCAGTGCTGGCACATAGGAAACTGTTTGATTTTTGCATATTGATAATAAAACCAGTGAACTTAGTACAACCTCATTTTCAAAAGTGTTTTTTATTTTTTTCCTATTTTATTTCTCTCTTTTTTACAATCATATCTGCTAGCAAAGCTAATATTACTTTTATTTTCTTTCCTTAGTGCAGTCACTAATAATTCCTGTATGGTGTTAAATTTGAATATTGATACAGGATATGCTTGCCTTGTCTACAGTCTCAGAATCAGAGTATTCAATCTTATGTCATTAAATATGATGTTAGTATAAAATTTTTACATATATCCTTCATGAGATTAAAGAAATTGACTTCTATTCCTTGTATTTTGAAAGATATTTTTCATGAATATATAGAAACTAGATATTATCTGTTTAATATTTTTTTCAAATATGAAAATTCTTTTTTATTTGTTCTTTTTAGGTATATATTAGAGTGTATTTTGACATAGTATACATAATATACCTTATTCTAATTAGGATCCTGTTCTCATGATTGTATGTGATGCAGAGTTTTACTGGTATTGTGTTTATACATAATTATAGGAAAGTAACATCTGATTTATTCTACTGTCTTTTCTATCCCATCCTCCATCCCCTCTTCATTCACCTTTATCTACTCCAGTGAACTTCTATTCCTCCCACACTACTTGTTTTGTGTTAGCATTTTCATATCAAAGAGAATACATGGCCTTTGGTTTGGGGGGATTGGCTTATTTTACTTAGCACAATTGTCTCCATATCCATCCATTTACCATCAAAAGTTATAAAGTCATTCTATTCTTATGGATGAGTATATTCTATTTTTGTATATATCACATTTTTTTCAGTCATCTTTTGAAGGACAACTATGTTGGTTCCATAGCTTAATTCACAGATAAAACCAACCATGTTTTGTATTTTCTTTTTTATAACAATTTTACCTACTAATCAAACTTACTAATAAATATTTGACTATTCAGTTTATTTATACTTGAGTAAGTTTTGGTAGTTTGGTTTTCTAAGAAAGTGGTCTATTTCATCTCTTATCAAATTTGTATGAGAGACTTATTCAGTGTATTCCTTTATATTATTTTAATAGTCATAGAATTAGTATTTGCAGCCCTTTCTTCCTTTCAGATATTGTTAGTACTGTTTCTACACAATATTGATAACCAGTGTTAACCAAGAAAAAAATTAGACTCCAAACTCATTCAACTCCACAACAAAGTGTACTTCTGGTCAATGGTATCAGAAGTCCTTAAGAATGGCTGAACTTTAGAAATATTTTTTCACCAAAAAAATGCTACTCTGATTGTAAATTTTTGCTTTGTTATTTTTAAATTTATTTAATCTACATTATTATAATGAAATATGAAAAGTTGGTTTAGGTATTTAACCATTAAAAGATTATTTATAAGTAGATAATCTATTTCTGGATTTCCCAAGGAATAAGTAAACAAATTAGGACTACAACTTAGTTGTAAGTTATAGCCTGCCTTAGAAGATAAACATACTGCAAACTAGAAATAGTTGCGAGATATTAATACTAGAATTATATTTTTAATATAAAACTACTTACTTAAAACATATATATATATATATATATATATATATATACACACTCATAACTTTTATATATAGTGATATCTATTTGTTTTATCTCAGTGTCAATTATTAAATTTATGTATTTTATAGAGATTGTATGTGAAAGTAATTCTGTTCATGAGTCAATTTAATGTTTTAATTTTATGTGACTTTTGTTCAAAAGAATAAAATTATTTTTTGTAGGAAAAGGAAAAATATTTTTAAAGAATAAAATTCCATTGGCACAATGTAATATGAATATCTTTTTAAAAGGAGAATCAATGAGAGTATATTTATATTCAGAAAAATGTAAAAAATATGTTATTCATAAAATTCTCTTTACTCATAGGCAAAATCTTACTTCAATCAATATTTGATATTAGAACAAATCGCCCCTCATTCAAAATGAATTATAGTGGTTAACAATCAGCCTTATTCTGAAGCATATATGTTAGATTCCTTAATACAGAAAAAAGCTTTCACAAATTAGTTTTGAAAGTTATATAAATTATATATTGAAGGTATATTTAATATTTGATTCAGATAATCATCATTATTAATTCCATAACATAGCATATATGACAAATTTTTAGCACAAACTATCTCAACTTTTTACTTGTTTTGTTCAAGGACAGAAGTATTGTTTAGCAGTATGTGCTTTATAAGTACATCTTTATTCCCATTTTTTTCTCATCAATTTAAGTAACATCAAAGATATCTATCTAGTCTTATCACCTGTCATTTTTATGGGGATTCTAGTTACCAAAGTGATTATTGTAAGATGATTTTTTTTCCTAAGTGACCAAAATTTCTGGAAATGTACTCCATTTATTTCTGAGTCATACATTCCAGAAAGGATTGGTTCTTGAGTATAGGTTTATAACAGAGATAAATAATTACCTTGAAAAAAATAAATAGCTTATATATCCTTGTAATTCCATAATTGTTTTTATTTTTTCAAATTTAATGAATTATGATTTATAAGTTAAAATAATAACCTTTTTTACATTCACATTTTGGTGAATTTTGACAAATGTATGCATTCTGGTAGCCAACACCGGGATGAATATTGCCATAAACAAAAATTTCCCAGTACCATTTGCAATCAATACTCTTCCATTTCCCTCAGACCCTGGCATTCATTGATTTGGTTTCCTTCTTTTTAGTTTTGAGATTTCAAGGATTTCTTGTGACTAGAGCCAGATAGCATGACATTCTTATTCCATTTTCTTGTTTATACAAAGCTCTCAAAAGCTATTCATTTTGGAGGGCAAGAAATATTTTTGGCTCATGATAAGTAAGATTTCTATAGATATACCACATAGTATGCAAATCAATATACCCATTGATGAATACTTGAAATATTATGAGAATTTGTTAATTATGAAGAAATTAGTTGTATGTATTCATGTATTGATTTTTGTGAGAACATATATTTTTAATTTCCTTTATGGATATAAATAAAAATGGAATTACAGGGCCATAAACTAACTATATAATTAACTTTACAATGAACTAACAAAACTTTTGACAAGATGGCTGTGCCAATTTGGATTGCTGCCAGAAATATATCAGCGATCTGATTGCTTTTATTGTATCCAGCCATTGGTTTCTATTCCCGTATGGATGTGAGGCACCTGCTTAAGTCAGGCTTTTTGTTGCTGTGATCAAAAAACTTGATAAGAAGAATTAGAGCAGGAAAATTTTATTAGCAGGCTCATAATTTCAGAGGTCTCAGTCAATAGACAGCTCCATTCCTTGGGGCTTGAGGTGGGGCTGAAGATCTTGGCAGAAGAGAGAGGTAACGACTTAGCTCAAGGAGGATAAAACATATGCCCCAAAGGCAAGCTCCCAGGGACCCACCTGATCCAGCCACACCCCACCTGACTACAGTTACCACACATTTAATCCCTATCAGTGGATCACTTCACAGATTGGGTTAAGGCTTTCATAACCCAATCATTTCATCTCTAAACCTTCTCACACATGAGCTTTTGGGGAGACACCCCACTAAAATGCTGAATATAAGTGGCCAGTGAAAACAGAATTTCCCTACTTATGATTAGGGCAAAAGATAGGTCAGCCTGCTGTTTTTCCTCTATTGAGTATAATGTTTGCTGTAGGGTTTTTAGATGTCCTTTAGGAGTTTGAAGGACACTTGTTTCTTGACCTAACATGGTAAGAATTTTATTATGAATTCATATAATATTTTGTCAGATTCTTGTTTGGTATATATAACATTTTAGTTATTTCTTTCTTTTTTTTGGGGGGGGGTTTCAAATGTTATTCTAACTGCATATTATTGAAACAAACCAGAATTGATCATGATCACTTACCTTTTTGATAATTACTGAATTGAATATGATGATTTTGTTATCTATGTTCATGAATAACATTATTTTGCAGGTTCATTTTACTGTTATAAATTTGCCTGGGATTGGTATCAAGGTAATTTTGGTGTCAAAAAAAATAAATTGATAGTGTTTACTCATTGTCTATTTTCTTGGAATACGGTGTATATAATACGTTTATTTTTTTTCCTATTTTGTAAAAATTCAACTGTAATGCTTTCAGGGGCTCAAGTTTTCTTTGTAGAATAAGTTTTGTTGATTCTTAATTAAATATTTTAATAGAAGAGGTATGAAGATATTTGATTTCTGTTTTAGTAAGTTTTGAAATTTGAAATTTGTTTTTTTCAAGAAATGATTCAATTTCACAGTCAAATTGAAATCCAATCCAATCCAAACACAACAAATTGATTCTTAAAATGTAGTCCATGTCAATCCCTTATTATTCCCATAAATTTCCTTAAAATTATAACTTTTATTAATATATGTATAAATTTTACCTTTTCATTCACAATAGTAAGAACTGGGGTGTTTCTTACTATTAATCTATAACTTACTAGGGTGAAATTTAGATGTATCCAAATATGAGGTTTTTTTTTTTTTTCATTTCAGTCAATATTGTTTTATATATTGTTGAGAGCCATAGCTGAGTTGGGATGTCGCCTGGCCTAGCCAGAAGGAGTGGTTGAGAGGTGACACCAGCAAGCCATTAAGATGATGATAATTAAGTTATAATTGCTGTGACTGGATGATGCTGGATTGAAACAGGCTGTGTATTCAGTTGTATATTAGACCCCTGATGTCCGGCAATAGGGCGGCTCCTGCTGCCTGGGCACCTGCTACTTTTGAGTTCTCCCGGAGTTCCCGGAGTTCCCGTTGAGCTCTCACAGGGTTCAAGGAAAGTTGGCCAGGAGCCAGTGGAGAACTGGGGGAGTGCGAGTCAAGTGTGGGTTGAGAGTTCCAGCAATAAAGTAGTTCCTGTTTGAACCTACAAGTGCCTCGTGGTGGCTCAGTTATTTTGTGCCCAGCCAGACTGCGGCAATATATCTCAAAAATTTTTTGTTAAGTGCATGTAATATTTAAAATTGTCCTCATGGTGGATTAACCCCCCATTTTTTGTTATATAAAAGTCCATCTTATTTACTTTCCTGAAGTATACATTAACATTAATAGAGAAAATCAGGTTTCTTTTGGTTAGGTTTTGTTTCAGTCAGCTTTTTTTTTTTTTTCTGCAGTGATCAAAAGACCTGAGAAGAGCAATTAGAAGAGGAAAATTTTACTTTGGGATTGATGGTTTCAGAGGTCTCAGTCCATAGAGGGTTGACTCCTGTGTCCAGGGTCCCAGGTAAAGCAGGATATTGTGGAAAAAGAGTGTGGCAGAGGAAAACAACTGAGAGCACCAGGAAGGAGAGAGAGAGAGAGAGAAACTCACCTCACCATGGACAAAATGTAAATCCCAAAGGCACACCCCCAGGGACTCACCTCCTTTAGCAACAAATAGTTAATCCTTATGGGGGGATTAAAGCAGATTAGTTTAGAGCTCTCATAACCCATGGGGTCCTTTCATCTGTGAACTTTCTTGCTTTTCTGAATGCATGAGCTTTTGGGGAACATCTAATAACTAAACCATAACAGGCTTTTTATAATGTGCTTTGCTTCTATCCCGTCTGATTTTACCTTCTTTTTACTGAAGGTATATATTTTATATTTTAAATCTTATGGGAAAAATACAGGTGACTTGATTTTTTTATCCTGTATTCAAATCCCTGGCTTTTAATTATGATAAGCAACTAATTTGCATTGATGTGATTTTCAATATATTCATATATAAATATAAATAGTTGTTTTTATTTTCTCTTTTGTATTTTTGTTTTTACTTTTTTAATGTCTTGTTTTAGAGCACTTCAAAATTTTTCAAAACCTCTTTTTGTATCTGCAATCAGTTCATGCTGCAGCTCTTTTTAAGTTAAATCATGGTTTCCCAAGGGTTTATATAATACAGCTTTAACTTATATATTATGCCCAAATAATACTGTTTATGTCTGGCATAAGATTCCTACAGCAATATATTTCCAAATTGTTTTTCTTACACTTACTGCTAATATTGTCATATATTTCATTTTTGTTTTACAGAAATAAACTGCTTATTTATGCTTGTTATTTCTGTCTCAGTCATTTATATTTCAGGTTTAAATTTTAGAAAAATATTTTTATACATACCTGCATTTATACTACTTCTAGTGCCCTTCTTTTCATATTTTCTCCCAAATTTATCATTCCATGTTATCATACTTTATCAACTTGAAGAATTTCCTTACATATTTATTTGCAACATAGTTCTGCTACAAATAAATTATCACAACTTTTGTTACTTAAACAATTTCTTTATTATCTAGGCATAGTGTCATATGCCAGTTATCCCAACTACTCAGAATGCAGAAGCAGGGGGATTACAAGTTTGAAGCCAGTCTGTGCAATTTAAGGATATACTCTCTCAAAACAAAGATATATACCATAAAATGAGATGGAGTCTATAACTCAGTGGTAGCGTGCTTGCTATGGTAGGCCCTGAATTCAGTCCCTCCATTATATCCATTACTTAAGGTATATACCTTAGCAAAATGTATGATTATGTTTTGAAAATTTATCTTGGCTTTCCCTGTCTTCATTGCTTTCAAATTTTAATTCATTTCACTTAGCTTATATATATGGAAATGGCATAGGTATAATTTTATTTTGACTCCTCTTTATTTATGCTTCTTATTTCTATAGTTATATTCAGAATTTAATTTTTATCTTTGGTTGTCCATACGTTAACTATAATGTTGCCTAAGTATGCACATGTGTTTCAACTTCTTGTGTTTTTTTGTTCTATATGCATTTTGAATCTAGTCCCTCTCTCTCCTTCACCCATTAATTTTGGAACATTCTTGGCTATTATCTCTTTGAATTTTCTTTTACTTTACTGCCAAAGGAAGATTTCTGGAGCATGATACTTGGTATTTTCACTTGTTATAAGAGAGAGCAATTCACTGTTTTCCTTAAAACCTCAGGCTGGATTATGTGTCTCAAGTATGAGGCTCTCTCTATATTCTCATATCTCCCATTGTTGGAAACAGTGCCTCAGTTATCTGCCTGCTACATCATGTTGCATGGAAAATTTCCAGTTGCTCTTCCCCTTAACCACAGATGTCTATTTTTGTCTTCTAATGTTTTACTGTAGAGGTTACTCTAAGGATTATAGGTTTTGTTTCTTGGTTCTTACATGTATTTTTGAAAGGTAATGGATCTTTCAGAGATAGTGAATGTGAAATTTTTGTTATTACATTCCACCACAGTAAAGGGTTTTCTTAAAATTATGAAGGGATCACACAGGTAATATTTGGTTAATGTCCATTTGCTTGTCTGATAATCTCTATGGACCTGCACATCTTATGGTCCTCCCTCTTGCTCTTACCTTTTTGTAAGTTGCTAGTGAAGATACATGGAAGTTAGGTTGTGTGTCACTGCCACCTTCCCTTCTTTTTCAGATGAGGGGGTCCCAGAAATTTCCAAGTAGAACATACACTCATTTTGACTGTAAAGAATTGTTAAAATGTTAGCTGATTTATTTTATGCATGAGTATCATCCTCCTTTTTCCCCTCCTTACTTGTGTATCTAATCATGAAGCTGATTTTGAATTTCTTTTCTCTCAGACTGACTACTCTTCTTTAGAAGTTTGTTTGTGTGCTTTGTGACCTCAGCTCTCCAATAGACTAAAAATATATGAAATGTCGGGTAATCAGAGTTTTTTTTTTGTTTTGTTTTCCATTGTTAATACATACCTTGTCTTATATCAGCATACACAGAGTGCAAGCACAGCTCCCCATGTCAGGGTGATACCTATAAAATAATGAGTCATGTATGACAGCTATAAAACTGAATATGGGTAATAAAAAGATGAACGTGCACACAAAGTACAGATAAAAAAATTCACCTTTGTTTATATACTTATATATTTTACAGAGTGAACTTTACCATCATAATCTAAACATAAAGAATCATGTAAACTATTGAATATCTACTTTATTTAAAAACTGATTTAATCATTTTCTTCAAAACTATTTCTTGGTGCATTGCCAAAATCCATGAAATTAAGTATTGTAAAATATAGCAAGGGCCAGGGTTGTAGCTCAGTGGTAGAGCACTTGCCTAGCATGCATGAGGCACTGAGTTAGATCCCTATAACCACCTAAGAAAAAATAAAATAAAATAAAATAAATGTATTGTGTCCATCTTAAAATACAAACAAACAAAAATATAGCAAAACATGATTTGTTGGAATTAATTCTTAATATTTTTATTATTACATAATTTTATGGTATAGCTGCAAGAAATGAACTAGTAGTACCACTGCCTTATATTTCACATGCAGTGGACCCTTGTTTTCCTTTCAGAATTGATTGTAGAACCCAATGTGGAAACCAAAATTGTGGGTAAATATAAAATGGCATAGTACTTACATATGATCTATGAAAATCCTCCTGTATACTTTGAATCATCTCTAATATACTTACCTATTACAATGTAAATGTTGTGTAAATTATCATTATATTACATGTTTTATAGAATAATGACTAGAAAAATGTCTGCAGATGTTTGGTACAAATGTGATCTTATAAAAATATTTTCAATCCTCAATTTTCAATCCTTTGTTTGGGTACAGAACTCCTGGATATGGAAGGTTGACTATGCTCTTTCAGAAAGATAATAGTCTGCTATTGTGTAAGGAAAAAGAATTTTGGAAACTAGTGAGTTATTAATTGTAATTTGAAGTTCTACAAATGAATAAATAAAACAAGGATAAACAGGATAAATTGTGCAACAATTTAAACTTAAAAATCAGGCTAATTATGTACAATAAATAGTGTATTCAGAACCCAAAGCTTCTGACTAGCAGAGGTTTTTTCACTACCTCAACTCAAGTAGAGCAGCAGTCCTTCTGCTGAATGTATCAAATACTAAAAGATAATATTCAAGATCAAGAAGCTCTGGTTAATGGTGTGAAAATTCATTACTGGCAATATTTCCATCACTGGATTCAGTTCTGTATTTCTTAGAAAAATCATGTTACTGAAAGTATGTACTTTAATTACCTATCAAAATAATTTTTGAGTGTTTTGTTATATTAGAACCAACCTATTTAAAGAGTAAGTCACCTATCTAATAGTCACTACAACTCTAGGTATAATTTTAAATAGAAGACAGAAATACAGAGTAATCAATAAATAAAACACATCAGTAGATGCACTGATAGAAACATATCCTTAATCTACTCTTACATTTTTATTCACTTTTCATACACAGTTCACCAGTTTAAAGTTATTTATATTGTTCTCATAAAATATTAAGACTTTATTCTTAAAAATATTTCATATAACTCTTTCAAGCTGATGAGAAATAGCCTCTAGATATTTTTTATACCTTATTATATTTTTAACTACAAGGGATTCACTTAGCTATTCAGACAGACTAAGACCAATTTATTTATGATGTTATAAAGTTAAAATAAATGAAACATTAAAGCAAATATAGGGCTTTTCATCTCCAAAATTATGACTTTTAGGATTGAATAACCTATATATGGTTTTTTAAAATAATTTTTTCTGACTAAACTGCCTAACATCAAACACTTTTGAAATACCGTTCTAAATTTACTCTATGAAGCCTATTGTCAAAGGTGGACCCTTTATTATTAGAAAATAAAGTATAATATTTAACTGTCTGTCTCCATACAACTATCTTACTAACATTCCCGTAGTTTTATGAAACATTTGCTATTATAGCCATTTTGGAGTTAATGGAATAACCAAAGGGAAGATATCCATATGTCTGTATTCCTTTTGCTATAAGAATTTGCACCTCACTTTATTTGTCCCAAAATTGTATGTTGCCAGGCTCATTTAATTTGGGGTTCATTTTCAGCCATAATACCCTCTCTAAACTGTGTCTAAATACCTATTTAAGTGATTGCCAGGTCCATAAGTAATTTGACCATGAGGTGTCATGCAAGAGAATCATAACTGTTTTGAAGGAATGAATAAACCATGAATCTTTAAGTGTCACAGAACAGTTGTGACCAGCGTTGTTCATTCAAATATTAAGCTTATGAAAGGGCGTGTGAGGATGAAGTTCAGAAAAAAATTATCAAATCGAGAAGCTAATTATCAACTAGAAAGAAAGAGTTGCAAAAATGAGAGTCTAATTTTAAAAGAACTATACTATGTATAAGTACAGTGGGAAGAAATGTATTCTCCATCAAAAGTACATATTGATTTGAACTCAAGCCAGAAATGCACTCACAAATTTGATGTCTTATTTATTTAGTTTGAAAAATAAATATGCTTCAAATCACATCTAGGTTTTAGAAGCTTAACTCAATAAGGCAGACATGGCAAAAACTTATAGAATAACTTTTGGAGAGAATACTTTAACTTTCAAACATGTTACTATAGTACTTGTGATAGAACAGATTTTAAGCCTCGGGGACATTTCATTTCAGAGGGTGTAGAGCAATATGGGTTTAAATTATTAATGATATCAATAGTTCAGTTTTATTTCATTTGTAAAACTGGAAGGTCAGATTGCATAATATTATCATCATTTTGTTTTGTCTCCATTAATGGTGTTGCATCTTCCTGGAGACCATAGAAGTGTATCTGTCCATCTGCAGAACCATAATAAGCTACTCTACAGTCTTGAATGTTCTTGGTGCCCATATATGATTTAAGAAGAGAGAAATATACAGATAGCAAAGTAAATTTTTCATAAACTTAGTATTTCCATTTCTGCGAAACGATAGAGATTTCTGAGATCCAGTAACTTACAGAGATATCTTTTTTCCTCTAAATTTTACTAATATAACATAATTTCAATTACCCAGAAAATCAATATCAGTGCTTATATTCACCAATTTCAAAATGAATTGATTCATTTTCATGATCAGAGATAAAGTGTTGCTTTGTAATTTTACTTAGAAAGTAAATAATAGTAGTAATTACAAAGCGAGGAGTGTAGAAATGAGGATGTCACTAAGTTATATAGTGCATGTCCAGCATGTGTGAAGCTGTGCGTTCACTCCCCAGAACAAGTAAAAAAGTGGAAAATATAATGTGACTTGACTAATTTAGAAAGAAATTGTAATAGGAATAAACTATCATAGGTTGTACAGTAAAAAGGAAACTGACTCTTGTTCCTTATTGTTACTTTTCCCTCATAACATAGTTATATTTACAAAGGTAAGATAATTTTAGACATATTGAACTTGAAGTAGTACAGGTAATTTAGTACAAGCTCTCTATGCAGAGAGAGTTGTTTGAAAACTATTGGTGCAGGGCTGGTGGTGGAAGTTATTAAAATAATTATATTCACTTTATTATTATCAAAGAAAGCTATATATCTATCTTCTGGTTACTCCTTTCTATCTATGCAAAAGTCTTTGGTATTCTGTAAATGCACCAGAAATGGCTTTAATTTAAGGCTTTTGCATTTGCTTCTTTTTCCCAGACTGAACTGTTATTCCTTGAGATATTTGTCTGGTTAATCCTATCAAGTTTTTCAGTTCTTTGCACATATTACTCACTAAATGAATGACACACAAAGTTCACCTTTAATAAAGTGTTATATAACACTTTCATAATGGCAGTATGAGCAGCTCCATAGATCCTCTATATAGCCAAACAACAATAACTTATGAAAATTATTTTAAAATACAATCATTTCAAGTCTTTGAAAATTGTAAAGAGATAGGTAACAGAGTACAATAAATGAAGAGACATCCATTGCTTTAAAAAAAAAAAACAAATAACTGATTTCTAGTAAAAACAGTCTATGCCATTTGGATCAAGATCACTTCCTCCCCATCCCCAAGATTACTGTGATAGACATACAAGAAGTAGAGGAACACAGATGTATCTCCCCTTTAAGCACCAAGATCTATTTCAGGAAAGAGTGGCGTAAAAATGTGGACATCCATTCCTTCAACCAGGACACAAGCTCTGCCTCACTGATGGCACACTGAAAATATTGTACCTTTGGTCACTTATTTTCCAACTTGCTTGTGAAGCAGAGATTCTATACTGACAGAAGCAAGATACAAAAGTCAAGTATCATCACCTCTATCTAGTACCCTAAATGTGAAATAAGAATTTTACTCCAAGAGAAGAATATATTGTTCCTAAACCTATGTCTAGAGACTGGTAGAGATTGTACCCAGGAAAAGGTGTAGGTGATAATAACAGAGACTTTTCTACCCTTCTTCTCAGGAACTGAATTATTTAAAACAGTGTTTAAGAAGGTCAAGCCACCAAGAATTGTTGAAAATAATGATTTATTGGTGATATGTGTAGCTCCAAGACAGCAATGATAGAAACCACAGCCCATCTACAAGTTTTAAAGGGGAAAAAAAGAAATCATGGGGGAGAGACAACTAGAATGTATTAGTCAACTTTTTTTTTATGCCTCTGAGACTTAAAACACAACTGGTACAATTGTAGAGGAGAAAAAGTTTATTTGGGAGCTCATGGTTTCAGAGGTCTTAATCTATATATAGCAAGCTCCATTCTTTGGTGCTCCAGGTGAGGCAGAAGAATGTGGCAGAAAGAAGCTGCTCACATGATGATCAGGCAGGAGAGGAGAGAGAGAGAGAGGGAGAGAGAGAGAGAGAGAGAGAGAGAGAGAGAGAGAGAGAGAGAATATTTCCATTTGCCAAATACAAATATAACCCAAAGCCAATACACACAATGCCCTACCTCCTCCAGCCACACCCCATCAGCCTTCAATTACCACTCAGTTAATACCATCAGGAGATTAATTCACTGATTGAGTTAAAGCTTTTATAACCCAATAATTTCTCCTCTAAAGCTTCTTGCATTGTCTCACACATGAGCTTTTGGGTTATACCTCACATCCAAATCATAACAAACCCTTTCTAAGTTAGAAATTGAAAGTTTGACCTCAAATACAACCTCTGCAAAGTTACCTGGATTTAATTATATCAAAATATGTTATGAACTAAAAGCATTGCTACCAAAGCTCCAAAATTGTAAGCAACAACTGTTAGTGTAGGTAAAGGAATGTGGGTGACATGACAAGATAAGATATCCTAACAGAAATATCAAGGAAAGAGAAGAGGGACCAGAGCAAAACCATTATCATCCCCAGGGCATTGCATATACACCAAAGACTGTACAATTAGAGAAGTCTATAGCTTTTCAGTCAAGTTGTCAAACATAAGCAAGCCAAAAATTAAAGCAAAATAGCTCTAAGATTGGTGGTTCAGTATACACAGTTGTTATTATATATTAACTAAAATCCCCTTTTCAGCAATAAAATCTTAAGACATTGGAAAAATGAGAAAGAATCCCATAAATAGGATCAATATCATGAAATAGAAACTGCCTTAGAAAAGGCCGTGTATTGGATTTCAGAGGAAATCTTAGTCACTGTTATATATCAGTTCAAAGAACTCAAAAACAAATTTAAAAAAAATAATAATAAAAGCCTGAAGACCAAAGCTCATCAATAGAATAGAAAGTATATGATAGAAAGTATATATATATATATATATATATATATATATATATATATATATATATATATATATAAAATCAAATAGCAAATTCTGCAATTGAAAGTATAACCAAATTAAAAATTCACTGGTAAGTTTTAAGTATAGATTTGTGCTGGCAGAAGAAAGAAACAGAAAACGTGAAGATAGAGCAATAGAGATTTACAATCTGAATAACAAAGAACAAAATAATAAATGTTGATGAATAACACCTCAGAATAATGTGAGGAAGCATTTGGCACATCAACATGCCAGAAGTGAAAGAGAAACCAGAGAGAGAGAAAATAGAAGGATTAATAATTTAAAACATCCAAAACAACATGAAAACACTCATCCACACATCCAAGAATCTCAACTGACTCCAAGAAGGATAAATCAAAGAGATTCACATGGATGCTCATCATAGTAAAAATATTGAAAAACAAGCAAGCGAGAAAAAATGATGTTTCTTTGAATGGCGTATCAGTAAGATTAATAGCTTACTTCTCATCATAAGATTGCATGCCATAGGCATTGGACAGCATAATCTTATGTACAGCAAATCTGTTTCAAAATTGAAGATAAAGTTTCTAGAATAGAAGAGTGAGAGGCCATATGTAATAAGATCTTTCAAAATTGAATTAAGTTAGTTAATTTTGTAGTATATGTATTATATATAGGTAAATCTGTTTCAAAAAATAATAGGCAAAACTTCAATTCTACTTAACTTGATCTTTTTCATTAACTTAAAATGATTTTTCATACCATTTGCTTATTTATATTGCAGCCTTCTTTTTTCTCATCCATAGTACAAATTTCATAGGGGCAAAGATTTGGGAGTTCTAGTTTTCCATTGATATTTCTCAAAAGTATAGCAAATATTAGCATTCAATAGGAATACTATCAGAATATCTTCCCAAATATATCTGGCTTAAAAGTAGTGAAATTATTAATTTATGAAAAAACTGACAAAAACCCTTAATGAACTTAGACTAAATCAGTGGCGATTATTATAGCACACATATGATATAATACACTGAGAAAAGATAAGAATAATTTCACAGTGTCCCAAGAGGGCATTGCATATGAAATGCAATTTACACATGAAAACGGTGGCAAAAACAGATGCAGGGGCATTCTACTGAATGGAAATCCTGTACTTTTACCATAGTCAAGGACATAAAGGACAATAAAAGATTTAAAGATAAATGTTCTGAAATTAAGTAGATTTCTGAAACAACAACTAAACCCAGTATGTTTTCCTGGATGTAATGTTGAAATGGAGGAGAAAAGACGCTGTTGAGAAAGCCAGTGTAGTAATTTAAATGAGATTTTCTTGTGGTGCTTGTTTTCTGATAGAGAAGTTTGCATAATATGGTTAAAATTTTATTTGTTTTAGAGTATTCACTGAAGTACTCACAAGTACACACACACAAACACACACACACACACACTCTTCTGTAACTTTTTGGATGTCAGTACTATGGAGTGGAAGGAGAAAAGGGAAGATAATTCAAAATAGAAGACTGAAAGATAATTTCAAATTCCTCTAAGATTTCAAAGAAAACATTTTCATGTAATAAAATTTAATGTTCATTTGGCTTTATATTTTATTATTTGTTCCTTTAATGTGACTTACATTCATGGATTTAAAAAAAGAGTAAAATGAAGAAAAACATCAGAATAGATATTTACCTGCTAAGTATCATAAAAGCCAGTACAATTGTAAGAAATATTTTTTTCCAAAAACAATATTAAATGTTCCCTCCAGGAATATTTTGCTAAAGAGGCTGATATATACTTTTTAATCATTTCTTTTGTTTAATTAGACATTTCTGAGATTAAAAATAAATGGAGTTCCTTCACATATTTAGAAAGTACAGAAGCAGAGATATTCACTTTCTCCCTTTCCTTCTCTTGATGAGCTCTTAGTCCTTAATATCTAACTCATATTTATCTTTCTAAGAATAGCCTGGTAGGGCTGGGGTTGTGGCTCAGCCATAGAGCACTTGCCTTGCAGGTGTGAGACACTAGGTTCGATCCTCAGCACCACATAAAAATAAATAAACAAAATAAAGGTATTGTGTTCAATTACAACTAAAGAAAAAAAATAGCCTGGTAGATAGTCCAAGTTCTTCAGAAGGGCTGTTCTGAGTGTCTCTATAGTTGTCATGCAGAACACACTACATTGTGCTGAGAATCTCACCATACTTCTATACAGCAGGTTTCTCAAAGGCACATAAGATAGATCTCCTCAGAACATAATACGACTGATGCCTAGTATATTTTGAAAGTCTGAGGGAAGTATTGGATAACAAAAATGGAAGATGCAGAACAGTACTCCATTGTAATCCTTAAATCAGTAAAAAATAATGATTAAACCTAAATTAAAATACCAGCAGGTGATGCCACCTGTTGAAAAGAAGAACCCATACAAACAGCTCTCTTCTCCTGCTATTAAAAATTTCCTTCTTTATTTTTTATACAGTGAGTGATAAAACACTTAGTCCCCTGATCCTCTAACACTGTCCTACTGTATTTATCTCGATATTGTTTTTGCTCTTGCTCTCTCATGCTCAGTGGCGTATAGTTACAGTGTAAAATAAAGGAAATACTATAGGGAAAAGAAAAATTGAATGTTTATGTATTTGCTTGCCAAACAAGTAATGTAGTTTTCTAGAAAGACATTAAAGTCAAATAGAAAATATTCAGTTGCCAAAAGGAAAAATTGTATTAATAGTAATTCCCAATTAATCCTAAAAAATTATTATAGGTTAAATATGAAAGTGAAGCTTGTTTAGATTACAAATGGATAATGGCAGAATTTTCATAACTATTTTGTGCTTATGAAGAACACTAGCTCAAAGTTTGCTAAAATTGAAGGGGATTTATTATTACTCTGAAGATAATGCTTTTATTTGATAAAATATTTTCTATTGTGCTATGTAAAATACAACCATTTGTATTGGGATCTTAAGATACAACATTTGACTGAAAATCTTGAAAATACATGTATAGTCTACATTAATGTATAATAAATGTTAAAGGTCAAATGGTAATGTACTATAATGTTTCTTTGGATTACTACAACTGAATTAGCAGCCTCATCACTTTTATACATTTTATGAGCACCATCAACATTCATGAATAATAAATGGATTTTCAGAGAGCAAGTGAAGTAACTCAATGTAGCTAGGAAATCCCACCAATTTTGAAACATTGTACATTTTATTAATTTTTTATTACTTTTTTAAGCATAAAATGTATTTGCTCAAAATTTGATCATCTTTCAAGAAAAACAAAAAAAAAAAATAGAAAAAGGTCCAAAGATTAAAACCAATAAGAATGTATAATAAGAAAGTCATTTATAAGATCCACATGAAAATTTAACATTTTTAAATATTAGATTTAAAAATAATATAGACCACAGCAAAGAAATGGATTTCAAAGTTTGAATGATATATCTACACAAACATCCAAAAATATTCTTAAAGAAGAAAAATCTGAATATTTGCCTCTGATTAATCAATACATATTAGAACTAAAACAAGGTTTGCAGAGTATTATTTGCACTTCTGGATGTTGCAACCCTCATTAAGTCATATATAATGGACATGAAAAGAAAAAGTATTTTGCAGAATTAATTTTATAGTTTTGTTGATTTTATCTTATAACAGCAGTTCTACTTCTCTTTATTTTGTATTTATAATCCCACTATTGGAATTATAATGCAGACTATATCATATTGGGTACATTGGGGCTTGGGGAAGAATTGACTTGCTGTGGTGATGTAAAGTATCAGGGTGAAAGAGAATAAATATTTTGTCCAAATTATTAAAATATACTGTTTAAAAGCCATGAATTACACTTGATGGAAGTTTACATTAATTTTTAAAAGGCACAAATAACATGGAAGATAAATTTGAAATAGTGACTTCTTAATTCAATAAGAGTGTACATCAAATTCATCAATTAAAATCCCAGAAATATAAATTACAAAGGCAGAAATAATACATTTTTATAGATAAAATTGCTATTTTTCTATTTTGTACCATATTTCAAATACTAATATTTCACTTACCAATAATGTACTGTTATACTCATTCTGTAACTTTCTATTCATGTATAAATAGATAATTAAGTACCTGTTGATGAAAATGTACTTTCTTTTCCTTTTTTTTTTTAAAATGTTTTTAGTTGTAAATGAACACAATATCTTTATTTGATTTATATATTTTTTTCATATGGTGCTGACACTCGAACAGAGTGCTTCACATGTGCTAGGCAAGCACTCTACCCCTGAGCCACAACCCAGCACGCAAAATGTAGTTTTCATTAAATCAAACCTCTTTTTCAACAACAAAATTTTTTAATCAAAATGAATATTCCATGGGTGTAAAATTTTAGAAATATATTCAATTAGAATATGGATGAACATAACTTTAAACTCAGAAAAATAAGATTATAAAAATAAAAAAATACAGAAAATATGTATACTCTTTCACCATAATAATTAAAGATGAACAAATTCTTAAGTGTTTTCATTTTCATAGTTGTTGTATTTAAAGCCACCTTTGAAAACTCCTCTATGAAAGATGAAACATGACAACATGAGATTAAATTAGAATCTGAGATACAGTAAAACTGTTTTCAATTCTGTAAGACTGATCCATTAAGTGTCAAAACAACATGGGTGAAATTTTAAAATAATGAACAATGTAGATCAAACATGATAAATTGCCTTCCAAAGGGAATGTTACAAGAAATAGATTCCCTCTGAAAATAAAATGCACATTTAAACAGAAAAAAATAACTGTCAACTTGATTCAACTTCAAAATCATCTCTCTAATTTCACATATCTTGGCTGATAGATGGTATATGATATTTGACATGGCAAGAATATCAAAGATTCCATTCTAGAAAATAATATTGTAATAAAATCTGAGACAAACATAACCAAAGATGTTTTAAAAAATTTGAATAAACAGAACCATTCTAGAATTCATTGTTTTAGAGATAAAAGTCAAATTAGATGAATAAAACTTGCTCTTTGATCACATTTATATAAAGGTCAACTTAAATTAATGGAAAAATCAAGTCATTACACTTTTGAAATAGTGGAATTTATTCAAAATTTTAAAATTTTATTTTCATAGGCCTTTTTATCTGTATGTTGTTAATAAATAAAATTCTCAGAAAACCTGAATTAGCAGATATTTAAATGTACTAAAATGTTTATATTCTAATTGAGTAGTTGGGTAGGAGTAAGATATAAAATTTGTTAAATATATATTGTACTTTTTATTTAATCTCTACTTTGTTTCATCTTGTGGGAAGGCTACTTCTTCATTAGATAATATTCTCTTTTTATTATATAATATCAATGTATATGTCATCTGCTTGATCAAAAAAAATCAAATTAATTATATGTAAAATTCTTAGACAAATCCCCAGCTTTTATGGTAAAATAGAAAATTCCAACTCCCTTTATCCTTATTATTTTTAAATATTATAAATATACTTAAGAAAAAAAATTCTTATACCGTGTATTTATACTTTTTGGTTCAATATTAGTAAAATTAATACACAAACATTATTTATTTTTTAAAACATGAAAAACATCAATCCATATGTGTATTTGCGTAGCTTTCACATACTGAAATTCTATGTTTACATGATATATTGAGTTAAGAGAGTTTTTTAATGAGAAAATGGAAGTCAGATAGTTTGCTATTACCATGTAGCAATGCTACTGGTGTTATATGTTGATTCTGTATCCTATAACTTTACCGAAATCATTTATTCTTTCTCATGTTTTTGTACCTGTATGTGGAGTCCTTACAATTTTCTCTGTATAAGTCCATGTTCTCTGCAAAAACAATTTAAATGCCTCCTTTCCAATTTGAATGACATTTAAATTTTTATCTTTACTTATTGTTCTGCTTAAGGTTTTCAATCTTATGTTGAATAGAAATGGGAAAAGTGTGCACTCTGATCTTGTACCTGATTTTAGAGTTACAAGCTTTCAGCATTTCCCCACCAGCATGATGTTAATTTTGGGATTTTCATACATGGCTTTAATTGTTTTGAGGCTCTCTAAATAAAATTGTGAAGAGTTTTTGTTTATTTTTTCATACCAGGCATTGAACCTATGGATGCTTAACCACTGATCCACATCCCTAACCATTTTTTACATTTTATTTAGAGACAGGGTATAACTGAGTTGTTTAGGGCCTCACCAAGTTGCTGAGGCTGGTTTTGAACTTGCAGTTTTTATTATGAAGGAATATAGAAATTTTTTCCAAATGCTTTTCCTGAATCTATTAAAATGATCAGATTTTTTTGTCCTTCATTCTGTTAATACAATGTATTTTGTTCATTTGTGCATATTGAAACTTCTTTGCATCCTTGGGGTGAAGCCCACTTGATCATGGTCATCATTTTAACTCCTCTCGTATTTGGTTTGCTAGTGATTTGTTAAGCATTTTTGCATCATAGATCATAGGGAATATTAGCTTATAATTTTGTTTTATCATATGTACTTGTTTGGGTTTAGTATACGGATAATCTTGGCCTCATAGAACTGAGTTTGGAAAAATCTTTCCTCCCTAATTTTTTGGAAGATGTTTTAGTCAGCTTCTATGTTTCTATGACTAAAAGGCCCACTAACACAACTCTAGAGCAGGAAAAGTTTATTTGAGGGCTCACTCTTTCAGAGGTTTTAGTCCACAGAAGGTCAGCTCCTGGTGAGGCTGAAGGTGAGGGCTCAAGGTAAGGCTGAACATCTTGGTGGCAGAGGGTGGCAGAGGGAAGCAGCTCACATCAAACCAGAAAGCAGAAAGAGACTTCATTGGCTAGATACAAATATATACACCAAAGCCTCACCCTAATTCCCACCTTCTCCAGCCACACCCTACCACTTCAGTTAACACCCAGTAAATCCCTATGGGGGATTAAGTCATTGTGTTAAGGCTCTCACAACCCAATTATTTCTCCTCTGAACCTTCTTGCATTGCCTCACATATGAGCTTTTGGAGGACAGATCACACGCAAACCATAACAGAAGAATTTGAGAATTTGTATTAAGATTTTTCTAAGTGTTTGATACTATAATTTGTATCACTTTGGTATCAGTTGCATGGCTTTTTTAAAATCTCTTTCTTATTTATTTGCATCTTCTCTCCTTTTGTTTTTAATCAGTCTATGCAAAGGTGAAACAGATTTTATCTTTAAAAAGTCTTTTGATTTCATGTGTCTTTTTTATATTTTAATTTCAATTTAATGATTTTTAACTCTAAATTTTATTATTATTTCTTTTCTCCTGCCAATTTTCAGTTTAATCATTGGCTTTTCTAGAAAAAGAGAACAAAAGTTTCCTCTTAGAAGTGCTATTGCTGAATCTCATAGATTCCAATATGCTATGACTTTTAATATTTTTATTTGTCTTATTTTTTTTATTTACCTTATAGTTTCTTCATTGACACATTGGCTACTTAGGTGCAGAATGTTCAATTTAATTTCCTTTTATTTATAAATTTTCTGAACTCTTTTACCCATAAATACTTTTTGTACATTGCAGTTTGAATAGATTGTGGATATGAATTCACTATTCTTCAGTATGTTGAAGCTTATTTTGTGACTAAGGACATAATGTATCCTGGAAAATGTTCCACATAGAGTTGAAAAGAAAGGAATAAATAAAACAAATTCATTTGTAATAGCTCCAAAAATCTACTAGGAATAAATTTATGCATAGAGGCAAAAGTCTTTACAACAAAGTTATTAACTACTGATGAAAATATTTGAAAATACACAAATAATTGGAAATATATTCCACATTCATGAATTATAAAACATTGCTAAAATGATTACATTACTCAAAGACATATGTAGAATCAACACAATCCCTACCAAAACAATGACATTCTTAACAGAAATAGGAAAAAGAAAACTTAACTAAAATTTGTATGGAATTATAAGTAGTTCTGAATAGCAAACTTAAGGAAAAGAACAAAGCTAGAGACATATTAGTACCTGACTTCAAAATATACTACAAAGTTATTGTAATCAAAAGAGCATGGTACTAGCATATAAATAGATAACATGGAACAATAGAACAGAGTAGAAAACCTAAAAAAAATTATGAATTTGCAGTCAACTTATGGATTATTGACAAGCTCACCAAAATCACTTTTTAGGGGAAAAGGCAGACTGTACAATAAATGTTTTTGAAAAATTCCATAGCCATTTACAGAAGAATGAAATCAGATCTTATTTTTTGTTAGTTGTGTATAAAAATAAACTCAAGAAAGTGCAGCCTTAAAAATGTAAGACTCGTTACTATGAAACCACTGTAAGAAAAAATACGAAAATACTTCATGACACTGGTCAGGTTAAGGCAACAAAAGCAGAAATAGACAAGTGTGATTACATCAAACTAAAAATTTTTTGCACAGCAGTGGAAACAACAGTGAAGCAATAGCTCAAAGAATAAAAAAACAAAACTTATTTGAACTATAGATCTGACAAACTGATGGGATAATATCCAAAATACATAAGGCACTCAAACAGCTCCATAGCAAAAATAACTAAAGAAAAATAAATCACTCAAAAAATAAGCATAGAACCTGAATTGGCATTTCTCAAAAGAAGAGGTACATATGAATCTCCACATCCTCTACATCTACAGGGCTGGGATCCTCATTAGAATAAGTTGTAATCCATGTTTGTATAAATCTGTCAAAATTGACTCCACTGTCATATATAACTTAAAAGAACAAACAATAGAAAGGAGACATACATGTCCAATAGGTACATGAAAAACTGTTCAACATCACCAATGATTAGGGAAATTTAAGTTAAAACCACAATGAGACATCACTACATACCCAGTAGCATGGCTATTAACAAAAAGACAAAAAATAGCAGCAGGGATGTAGAAAAAAGGAACCCTTACAGACTGCTGAGGGGAAATGTTAGTACAGCCATTATTGGCAAAGGGACTTCTTAAAAAAGGATTTCT